>NC_089198.1:7817216-7839716 GCF_963930695.1 Labrus bergylta | reverse complement strand
GATGGAACAAGAGAAGGCCTCCCGGTCTAGTTGAACTCCTTTCTGCGCCATTTCTCCTCTCGGTAACAACAACTGTCTGAGTTTCACTTCCTTAGAAATTAAACTAGTTTAACCTCTGATCTACACAGCATGTGTTTGTTCAGTGTCTGCTCTTGCACCGTCCCACATGTTGGTTACACTCATCCTCAAACTGTAGATCTAAAGGGGAGGGAACAAGAAAATAAACGTCAAAGTGAAGCTGGCTGAGTCTGAGAGCAGGAAGAAGAGGGAGGGGTTAACAAGCTCTGATTCATGTTTCATTACTCTGACAGGGCAGATTCTCAACATGAATACATAACCACTCTCTGTTGCATGGAAGCAAACTCTATAAGCAAGCATGTAAAAAACTCTAGTCACACATTTCTTAACATGTAAAAAGAAGTGAATAAAACACAGAGAATAACTGAACATGTTTTACAACTACTGTCAGAACGGAGCTACCTGTGAACACCAGCATTACAAGCTGTGAAAATCTGAGACACCACAGGGAGGGGTCTGAGTTAACATTGCACTTCACCACCATTGGAAGAGGTATTTTCACATCCTGGTGGTTCACATACTGGATTAAATACATTGACCTGACCTTTATTCCTTGTTTTTGTCTATCAGATGCTCAAACTGATGATTGAAGCAGATCATTGATATTGTCTTTAAACATACTTCACCTCAGATTGAAGTCATAATCCTGTTTCAAATACAAACCTACTGATTCCTACTGCTGCTTTAATTTACAAAAGTCGGTTTGATTACAAGTAATGAAAGAATTTCAATATGTGGTAGAAGTAGTACACTGACAGAAAATACCTCAGTGTCCTTTTGTCGCTGCTCATTTGCTGATCCACGCTGCACGGGGCTGGGGAGCTCACTTGTTGGTTACACCCATCTTGCACTCCTATATTAGTGAACGAGAGGGAACCAGGAAATGTGTGCACAGAGTGGAGTTGAGCAATAGGGAGAGGTTACCATGCTGCCCTCACTCATGTGATGAATTCTCTTAAAGGGACAGTGTGAGTTTGTCAGTCTGAGTTTTATCATACAGTGAAGATTAAAAGACAACATTGAATAACCACATGATGTTTTTAAATAACTTACAGCTCACAATAGTTGAAGCAAACATTGAAAAGCTTCATGTTTGGTTTCCTCTGAAATCTACAGTTTCATAGAGCTATTTTGTATAACTGAAAAAAGATTTCTTGTGCTTTAAAGGAGAAGACAACACAGACAGTGTACAAACAAACAAACAACAACGTACAGATTCATAAAAGACGTAATGCTGCAATAGAGAGGTTAGACTTTGGAGAATTCATACAAAAGTACAATAAAATAGTACGCAGAAGTTTAAATTTGTGTTTCATCTGTGTATGTTTTACCAAGTGTTGTAGTCAAGACCACACGAACTGAGACCAAGACAAACCTGAAATCAGAGTGCTCAGAGACTGAGACAAGACCAAGACCATAAATATCAATAAAACAATCATCATCTTGTGTGCAGGGGGGGTGTCACTCACTTAAACTGTAACACCCAGAAGGTTTCAGCAGTAACCGGGGGATATAAATCAAATCATGAATTTAAGTTTTTTTTTATTCTTTTAGAAAGGGGCGTTTACCTTCTTATCACAGTAATGACGTGGAAAAATATCCCATCAGTGGTGGTCTTGATTGGTAATGCTTTAAAATCCGAGACCGAGATGAGGCCAAGTAAAAATGCTTTAGATTACGAGACGAGGCCGAGACCTTTAAAAGACCCAGACTGATTTTAAGTACTGCAACTCTACAGTTTACCCACCTTCACTTCTTTATCAGGCACAAGTAAGTAGGCTCAGGACTGGTGAAATCAAAGTTTGTAGTTATGTTTCAACAGTGAATAAAATATACAGAGCATTCATTATCAGGTAAATTCATATTCTGGCTGAGGCTGGTTCAGTGTCCCTTCTCATGTCAGTGGTTACACTAATGTGGGAAGGCAGCTTGAAGTGAGCACCTGCAATACAGGGCTGTAAAAATCTGAGAAACCACAGGGAGGTGTCAGAGTGCCACTGAACTTCACCACCTTAAGGAAATGTGTCGATACACCTTTATAAATGTGAACTTTGAATAAATGGTTTATATGAAATAGTAATAAGTTAGGACTTCACTAACCGAGACCAAGAAGTACCTGAGACAGGAGTGCTCCGAGATAAGACCAAGACATTTAGGGATCCAGACCGAGTCAAGACCAAGACCAAGGCTGGGTGAGACCGAGTGTACCTGTAGTACCCAGATGTTTGAATTTCGACCCAATAATAGTTAGTGAAGACTGGTTTAATCAAACTTTGTAGTAATGATGCAACAGTGAATACAAATATCTCAACTAGAGACGTTTGGATTTTTGACTGATATACTCTGCAGTCATTATCAGGTTATTTTTTCAGTCTGGCTGAGGCTCGTTAGTGGAAACTGCAAAAAGGCCGTTCTTTTTTTAAGTACAATAGAGCGACACCTAAACAGTCAAATAAGGAGAATGGTATTGGCTGAAACAGTGGATACTTTTATGAATGAGATACATTTCTAATGTACAGCTATAAGTCCGTTCTTTTAGAAGACTAACATCCCACCAATAAACGATCAATTGTTTCGATCCAATCAGTAAAAGTCTTTAAAACAAGACATCTTCTGTCATTTTACTCTCCACTGAAAGTCTGTTTAAAAAGATAGGTCTTACATTGTTTTAAATTTTATAATTCAGAGAGTTTCTTACTTTGATTTTCAGATGCAGTGTCTTCCACATATCAGGAGCATAAAAACATATTCTTCATCACTTTTTTTGTCTGATAATATTTCCTGCAGCCTTCAGCCTCTGTGCTTTCTAATTAGTATTGTGTTATGATGTTTTTAGATTATGATAGTTCATGTTTTAAGATACCTCATTGTACATATTTCTATCAATTGGGTAGATGGTTAGCGATACAGCATAGATAAGAGAACAAAAGTCATCACTAGCACTGACAGCCTTCATGACTTAAAGGTCACATATTCTCCTCCTCTTCAACCTGTTTAAATAAGTCTCAGCGCTCCACAAAACATGTCTGTGAAGTTTCTTGTTCTAAATCCACTCTGATCCTGTATTTGATCATGCCTATAAACCCCTCTATTTCAGCCCTGCTCAGAACAGGCTGTGTGTGTACGTGCGAGGGTGAAAGGTTAACAGAATGCCTGAGATCCATGTCTGCTGTGGTGCAAGGAAAACGAGAGGGACTGGTCAGAGGAATGTCCTACGTCCACATATGATATTGAAATCAAGAAATTTGGCTTTACTGGTTTCGTCAAAGTACCGTAGTATGCGAGTGCAGTGAAGAAAAGTATAATCAGCTTTCTGTAGAAACATGGAAAAAAAAACATAGATGTTAACACATTGTCCCCTAATGACTTACAGAACTCAGCAGAGTCTCCAGGAGTCCAGTTAAATCCCTGTCCAGCTTGTAGAGGCTGGACAGAGAGGCGTCAGAGTTCCACTGAACTTCACCACCATTGGAAGAGGTGTTTTCACATACTGGTGGTTCACATACTGGATTAAATACATTGACCTGACCTTGATTCCTTGTTTTTGTCTATCAGATGGTCATACCGATGATTGAAGCAGATCATTGATGTTGTCTTTAGACGTACTTCGCCTCAGATTGAAGTCATAATCCTGTTTCAAATACAAACCTACTGATTCCTACTGTTGCTTTAATTTACAAAGCCCTGCCTTGCAACAGTCGGTTTGATTCCAAGTAATGAAAGAATTGCACAACCAGTGTAGTGTTGAAAAATGAGGCCAATGTGGAAGTGCAAAATCCTGCAGTTCATCGAGTGTCCACTAGAGGCTGGCTCCAGGAACACCAGAATTCACATTCACACAACACATGCAAATAAAAAACTGTTTTTACAGCATGAATAAACATGTTAACAGCCTGGATTAGTTGTTGTCCACATGGGCACACACTGTACGGAGAGTGTATTTTTCTACAACAAATCCGATTTGAGGAACGATACGTGTTAACCATGTTTAGCCAAGTAGCTGACATGATTGACAGGTGGGTGCGATGTGTACGAGGCTTAAAACCCGCCTCAGCTCCAGCTCTCAGTCTAAAAAGTTAGACTGAGACAGGATTTCCAGCATGGTGGCTGCTGCTGATGAGCCTCAGGAGCCCCTGCTGTAACAGATGGGTGACATCACTCAGGCTTCATCCATTAATATTTACAGTTTATGTTTCATACACATAATCCTCCTACAGTTAAATAAAAAGCTAATTAGTTAGCTTATCTTTTAATAGTTTTACCGGTCAGTTTTAGAAGAGAAAATGACTTTCAGATGATTGTTTCTTAATTCTTGGCTTGCTGATGAGCTTTATGTCTGACATGTTTTTTTGTTGTTGCCTCCCTTCGTAAACAGCCAGTGACTACACCATGTATCCGTTCTCAACCCAAAATGGAAAAGACTTCCAGAATCTTCTCTCGGTCTATCTGGATGCAGCTTTCTTCCCGTGTTTACGAGAGCAGGATTTCTGGTGAGTGGTGACTGCTGCTTCTCATATTTGTTTCATGTTTGTATTTATTTGACTTGATAGCATTGTAGCAAAAGTCAGCTTTTAAATATTCAGTGAAGATTTTGTCTTTATAGTCAGCTGTTAACTCTGTTAGTTGGACTGTTTGTCCTGAGGCTGGCTTCACACTAGGGGAGTTTAGGCCTGATTTTGGGCCTTTTATTTGTCCAAATAATCTTCAAGTGTGTGGTGTCAATACGATTATTTTACAGCTCCTGATCGAGTCAGAGCCTCCCCGATCTGGAATCCTAAATACAAAAACATGTTTGTTATTTACCATTCCAGATCGGGCTGCCTCCAACTGAATACCTGCAGTAGCCAAAAAGAGAGCGAAGAGAGCATCACTTTTACAGCTCACAAGCCAGTGAACACAAACATAACTGTGCCCTGAGCCAAGTGGAATATAGAAAAAGAAGAGCAGCTTGAGTAACAACATGAGTGGCTTTTAAGTGTCTCGACTGTCTTCCATATTTGTTTTTCTTCTGAAGTCACGTTTGATCACACGAGTTTCTGTGAGATCTCGTGTCTGTGGGATCACCACTGTGAACTCGTTTCTACAAACTGCAGGTGTGTGGTCTCACAGTCGGGTCAAATCGTCTAGTGTGTGCAGTCGGAGGATTATAATGTTTAGAATCATTTAGCTGTCCTTATGTCTTTGGTCTCCCACGTTTTTTAAATAGGTTAAGATCTGAATATTGTCGAGTGTGTAGCCAGCCTAAAAGAGTCCAAGACCTTTCTGATATCACTTGTTTGAAACAGTCGCTGATGAAATCTGCTCTTCACTAGTTCATTTCTGTTTGTGTTGATTTTGCAGGCAGGAGGGCTGGAGGCTGGAGAATGAAAACCCAACAGATCCCAACTCCCCTCTGGTCTTTAAAGGAGTGGTGTTCAATGAAATGAAAGGGGCTTTTGTAAGTCTACACTTTCTGAATCATAGTTTTATATGTAGATACAATATAGTGAAGTTTAAGTGTTCTTTTAAGGAGCTTCAGATATCTTATATTTCATGTTACCTAAAAGCACCTCATGGATTAAGTTTGAGAGTGAAGTGGTTCGTGGTAACTCCAAGTGTTTTTTTTCTTGCTTTTATATTTATACTCACTTTAAATATGTTATGAGATCATGGAACAAAGTTAAAATTATGCCTGCTCACGGTTTAGTAGTTGGCAAAAAAACAAAACAACTCAGGCCCTGCTGTGTCCACCTAGCGTTTTTTTTTTTCAGGCAGAAAAGAGCTGGCTGTGCGCTGAGAATAAAAGCGCTGCACGTCCGTCCTGTCTCTATGACAACAGTCTGTTGACAACAGCTCCTGTATGACCGACACTGTTCCGTTGCTTTTCTCTGTTTGATTTTTATCTGTCACTTTGAGCATCAAACGGAGGATGCTTGACCTCCAAATTTTTCCTGGATGATGAGCTCAATAATAATGACATCCCCGTTCTCACGGCTCCGATCAGACACAGAGCAAGGACCCGACTGATGTACTTTATGATTGGCTGGTTGAAAGAAAAGCGCCGGTGACGTCAACAGCGGCCTCATAAAAAGTTTAAAGATTTTTAGTTTGAAGCGCTCGGAGCGGCCGCACAAATTAGGCAGAGCGCTCGGAAGAAAGGCGCTGGACGCTGCGCTTTGCTGCTGCTGCAAACGCTCTCTCCTCATTGGGAACAATAGAACAAAGACACTCAGAAAAAGCTAACAAAATCTAGAAAATGCTAGGCGGACATGGGGCCTAATGCAACAGCAGTGAAACAAGTTCCAGATATGAGATGAACAGGTGACGTCAGATAAATGGTTTTGAAATAAGAGTGTGTCAGTGACTGTTAAACGTTTGATTGTGTGTTTTTTATTAGTCCGACAACGAGCGCGTGTACGCCCAGCACCTCCAGAACAAGCTGTATCCAGACCACACGTACTCTGTGGTGTCAGGAGGAGAGCCTCTAGCCATCCCTGACCTTACCTGGGAACAGCTCAAGCAGTTCCACGCCAGGCATTACCACCCCAGCAACGCCAGGTACATGGACACACACACGTGTACACTGTGAGCCTAGAAGGGACAGGAAACTGTAAAGTGCTGTGAAGAAATGAGATGAGAGCAAGTGTTAGCCAGCAGAATCCTTTCTTTGTTACATTTAATAATCTCCTGCAGCAGAACGATGCAGGCTCACATTGACACAGTAGATATGAAACACAGGAAACTTTAATAATTTGATGGTAACATACCTGATAATGAATGCTTTGTATATTTTATTCACTGTTGAAACATAACTACAAAGTTTGATTTCACCAGTCCTGAACCTACTTACTTGTGCCTGATAAAGAAGTGAAGGTGGGTAAACTGTAGAGATGTAGTACTCAAAATCAGTGCTACAGTTACAGTTTAAGTGAGTGACACCCCCCCTGCACAGAAGATGATGATTGTTTTTATTGATATTCATGGTCTTGGTCTTATCTCAGTCTTGCCCTGCCTTGGTCTTGATCTTGGTCTCGTCTCGGTCTCTGAGCACTCTGGTTTCAGGTATGTCTTGGTCTCAGTTCGTGTGGTCTTGACTCCAACACTTGGTAAAACATACACAGATGAAACACAAATTTAAACTTCTGCGTACTATTTTATTATAGTTTTGTATGAATTCTCCAAAGTCTAACCTCTCTATTGCAGCATTACGTCTTTTATGAATCTGTATGTTGTTGTATGTTTGTACACAGCCTCATTTCAGGTAGTATTTTCTGTCTTCATTCTCTCTGTGTTGTCTTCTCCTTTAAAGCAAGAAAACTTTTTTCAGTTATACAAAACAGCTCTATGAAACTGTAGATTTCAGAGGAAACCAAACATGAAGCTTTTCAATGTTTGCTTCAACTATTGTGAGCTGTAAGTTATTTAAAAACATCATGTGGTTGTTCATCGTTTTGTTTTCATCTTAACTGTATGATAAAACTCAGACTGACAGACTCACACTGTCCCTTTAAGAGAATTCATCACATGCGTGAGGGCAGCATGGTAACCCCTCCCTATTGCTCAACTCCACTCTGTGCACACATTTCCTTGTTCCCTCTGCTTCACTAATATACAAGTTCAAGATAGGTGTAACCAACAAGTGAGCTCCACAGCCCCGTGCAGCCTGGATCAGCAAATGAGCAGCGACAAAAGGACACTGAGGTATTTTTTGTCGGTGTACTACTTCTACTACACATCCAAATTCTTCCATTACTTGGAATCAAACCGACTGTTTTAAGGGGAGGCTTTTCAAGTTACACAAAAGTAGGAATCAGTAGGTTTGTATTTGAAACAGGATTATGACTTCAATCTGAGGTGAAGTATGTTTAAAGACAATATCAATGATCTGCTTCAACCATCAGTTTGACCATCTGATAGTCAAAAACAAGGAATAAAGGTCAGGTCAGTGTATTTAATCCAGTATGTGAACCACCAGTATGTGAAAACACCTCTTCCAATGGTGGTGAAGTTCAGTGGAACTCTGACGCCTCCCTGTGGTGTCTCAGATTTTCACAGCTTGTAATGCTGGTGTTCACAGGTAGCTCCGTTCTGACAGTAGTTGTAGAACATGTTCAGTTATTCTCTGTGTTTTATTCACTTCTTTTTACATGTTAAGAAATGTGTGACTAGAATTTTTTACATGCTTGCTTATAGAGTTTGCTTCCATGCAACAGAGAGTGGTTATGTATTCATGTTGAGAATCTGCCCTGTCAGAGTAATGAAACATGAGTCAGAGCTTGTTAACCCCTCCCTCTTCTTCCTGCTCTCAGACTCAGCCAGCTCCACTCTGACGTTTATTTCCTTGTTCTCTCCCTTTTAGATCTACAGTTTGAGGATGAGTGTAACCAACATGTGGGACGGTGCAAGAGCAGACACTGAACAAACACATGCTGTTTAGATGAGAGGTTAAACTAGTTTGATTTCTAAGAAGTGAAACTCAGACAGTTGTCGTTACAGAGAGGAGAAATGGCGCAGAAAGGAGTTCAACTAGACCGGGAGGCCTTCTCTTGTTCCATCTGTCTGGATCTCCTGAAGGATCCGGTTGCTATTCCCTGTGGACACAGTTACTGTATGAACTGTATTAAAAGCCACTGGGATAAAGAGGATGAGAAGACAATCTACAGCTGCCCTCAGTGTAGGCAGGACTTCACACCAAGGCCTGTCTTGAGGAAAAACACCATGTTGGCAGATTTGGTGGAGGAGCTGAAGAAGACTGGACTCCAAGCTGCTCCTGCTGATCACTGCTATGCTGGACCTGATGATGTGGCCTGTGATGTCTGCACCGGGAGGAAACTGAAAGCCTGTAAGTCCTGTCTGCAGTGTCTGGCCTCTTACTGTGGGAAACATCTTCAGCCTCATTATGAACTACCTGTCTTCAAGAAACACAAGCTGGTGGAGCCCTCCAAGAAGCTCCAGGACAACGTCTGCTCTTGTCATAATGAGGAAATGAAAGTATTTTGTCGTACTGATCAGCAGTCTATCTGTTATCTCTGTTTAATGGATGAACACAAAGGTCATGACACAGTCTCAGCTGCAGCAGAAAGGAGCGAGAAGCAGAGAGAGCTCGAGGTGAGTCGACAAAACATCCAGCAGAGAATCCAGGACAGAGAGAAAGATGTGAAGCTGCTCCAACAGGAGGTGGAGGCTATCAATGGCTCTGCTGATAAAACAGTGGGGAACAGTGAGAAGATCTTCACTGAGCTGATCCGTCTCATGGAGAAAAGACGCTCTGATGTGAAGCAGCAGGTCAGATCCCAGCAGCAAACTGAAGTGAGTCGAGTCAGAGAGCTTCAGGAGAAGCTGGAGCAGGAGATCACTGAGCTGAAGAGGAAAGACGCTGAACTGGAGAAGCTCTCACACACAGAAGATAACAACCAGTTTCTACACGACTACCCCTCACTGTCACCACTCAGTGAATCTACACACTCATCCAGCATCAAGATCCGTCCTCTGAGGTACTTTGAGGATGTGACAGCAGCTGTGTCAGAAGTCAGAGATAAACTTCAGGATGTCCTGAGAGAGAAATGGACAAACATCTCACAGACAGTGACTGAAGTGGATGTTTTACTGTCAGAACCAAAACCAGAGCCCAAGACCAGAGCTGAGTTCTTCAAATATTCATGTGACATCACACTGGATCCAAACACAGCACGCACACAGCTGTTATTATCTGATGAGAACAGAAAAGTAACAGCAATGAGAAAAGAACAGTCTTATTCTAGTCACCCAGACAGATTCACTGGTAGGTGTCAGGTCCTGAGTAAAGAGAGTCTGACTGGACATTGTTATTGGGAAGTGGAGTGGCGAGGAAGAGGAGTTTATGTAGCAGTCACATACAAGAATATCAGCAGAGCAGGGGGCTCAGATGAATGTTGGTTTGGACGTAATGACAAATCTTGGGCGTTAGATTGTTACAACAACAGTTATTACTTTTGGTACAACAAAGTCAGGACTCCTGTCTCAGGTCCTCGGTCCTCCAGAGTAGGAGTGTACCTGGATCACAGAGCAGGTATTCTGTCCTTCTACAGCATCTCTGAAACCATGACTCTCCTCCACAGAGTCCAGACCACATTCACTCAGCCTCTACATGCTGGACTCTGGATTCAACATTTTGAAGACTCTGCTGAGTTGTGTAAGCTGAAGTAGACAGAAGTCATTAGGGGACAATGTGTTAACATCTGTGTTTTTTTTCCATGTTTCTACAGAAAGCTGATTATACTTTTCTTCACTGCACTCGCATACTACGGTACTTTGACGAAACCAGTAAAGCCAAATTTCTTGATTTCAATATCATATGTGGACGTAGGACATTCCTCTGACCAGTCCCTCTCGTTTTCCTTGCACCACAGCAGACATGGATCTCAGGCATTCTGTTAACCTTTCACCCTCGCACGTACACACACAGCCTGTTCTGAGCAGGGCTGAAATAGAGGGGTTTATAGGCATGATCAAATACAGGATCAGAGTGGATTTAGAACAAGACACTTCACACACATGTTTAGAGGAGCTCTGAGACTTATTTAAACATGTTGAAGAGGAGGAGAATATGTGACCTTTAATTCATGAAGGTTGTCAGTGCTAGTGATGACTTTTGTTCTCTTATCTGTGCTGTATCGCTAACCATCTACTATTTGTAATGATGTAAAGTTTTGAATAAATTTGCATATAAAACTATAGTTCATTTGTTTAGCTGAAGCAGACAGAAGTCATTAGGGGACAATGTGTTAACATGTGTTTTTTTCCATGTTTCTACAGAAAGCTGATTATACTTTTCTTCACTGCACTTGCATACTACGGTACTTCGACTAAACCAGTGAAGCCAAATTTCCCTATTTCATAGATTTCAATATCATATGTGGACGTGTGACCTTCTTCTGACCTGTCACTTAGAGCCCACTAGTTTTCTTTGCACCACAGCAGACATGGACCTGAGTATAAGCATTCTTTTAACCTTTCACCCTTTCACACGTGCACACGCACGTCTTCAAAAGAATAATGTAAACAGAAGTTTGCTCCTTCTCTTAGATTATTTTTTCTTTGTTTTGTTTTCAATGTTCAATGCTATGTTATTATTATTAATATTAATGTTAAAGGTCACATATTATGTAAAATACACTTCACCATGTTTCTCTAACTCTAATATGTGTCCCTGGTCTGCCTACAAACCCCCCAATGATGAGAAAAGTCCATCCTCTCTGTATTGTGCCTGCTCCACTTTTCAGAAAATGTGTGCTCAAACAGGTCGTTTTGGAGATTTTCTCTTTATGACATCACAAAGAGCAGTAACACCTCCCCCAGGTGGGTGACATGTCTCATTTACATTTAAAGGCACAGACACAGAAACAGCCTGTTCTGAGCAGGGCTGAAATAGAGGGGTTTATAGGCATGATCGAATACAGGATCAGAGTGGATTTAGAACAAAAGACAGACAAGTTTGAGACTTATTTAAACATGTTGAAGAGGAGGAGAATATGTGAACCATCGACTATTTGTAATGATGTGAAGTTTTGAATAAATTTGCAAATAAATCTATGGTTCATTTGTATAGATTTCTCTGTCAGACCAAATTAGCAGTAACCCCCCCCCCCCCCCCCCCCCTAAAATTGATAGAAAAATGTACAATGAGGTACCTTAGAACATGAAATATCATAATCTACAAACATCATAACACAATACTAATCAGAAAGCACAGAGGCTGAAGGCCGCAGGAATTATTATCAGACCAAAAAAGTGATGAAGAATATGTTTTTATGCTCCTGATATGTGGAAGACACTGCATCTGAAAATCAAAGTAACAAAGTCAATGAATAATACAATTTAAAACGACGTAAGACCTATCTTTTTAAGGGCTTCCGATGACCAATTCAAGAATCTTTTAAAAACACAATTTGAAAGCATGCATCAGGTTCATTAAAATGTGAGATTTATATTCATGTTGGTTTTGTGTTTTTTAAAATGACATTTCAATCTTTTTTTTTCAAAAGGTAAGACTAAAAATGTCAAGTAGTGTAACCACTGAAAAATTAAGAATATTTTATATTTTATACATCTAGAGTATATGTAAGTGTACTCATGATTGTAATTACTTCATTTTAAAATAGCACAAGAAAATAGATTTTATTAGGATTATCCCTAAATTCATAAATTATGCCCTTTTTCAATACTGAGCGAGGCAGAAAGCTGAAAACACCTCTGTTTTCTAATTAATTTTTGGCAAATTATGTAAAAATTGTTAAAAAAAAACATGTTATTTCACTGCAATAGAGGACTACTTTAATTCCACTTTAATTTCCCTGTATTTTATTATAATTTTTACAAGAAATACTGGTTACACCAATTGACGCAAACCAGTTACACCAACTGACCATACTGCTTCTACAGTCAAAGGCCATTGTTTCTTGAAGAAATTGTTGTTAGCTTCCTCCATTTAATGTTTGCTCCACCTACCAAAGTGCACAGAATACCAGTACGCTGATGACAGTAATGTAGCACATTTGTCTTAAACACAGAATAGTATAAAACTGAAGTGAATAGATCTGCCTTTTGGATGGGTCTCATAGATCGGCAAATTCTTACTGATACCTGATCTGGCTGTCTTAGTCAGGATCGGTGCATCCTTAATTAATTCATATTTTAAGTAAATTACAACATCTGATCAAAATCTTCAGGGGGAATTAATGTCTTCAGTATTTGGAATAAACTCAAGGTACTTGTGCCCTAATCAAAGGATAACATACCCACAGGCAACACTTTACATCTCTCCTTCTTTACATCATGGCCATCACAGCCCAAACAGCATTGCCACCTTCTATAGTACCAGACTTTGGCTGGCAAGCTCCAGGTAGTGACACGCTGATACTACCTACCACATGGCCCCTAATAGCCGACACATCTAAAATGCAACTACTGGTGCCAATATTACAGCATACAAACATATATTAGATCATACATGTTTAAAGGTGCACTATGTAGATTTGGTGGTGAAATTTGAAAGTTGGAGAAGTGAAACAATTCTTTGATATATTTTCTGAATTGAATACGCAAACTTCATTCAAAGTAAAAAATGGGTCCCTGGAACACTGTTTGGAGATATAAAGCTACCAGGAGAGTTACGCTTTCACTGTTGCGGGCCCACCACCATAACTTCTCCAGTAGCATTTTATCTTCAAACAGTGTTACAGGGACCAAATTTTCATCTGAGGACAGTTTGTGTTTAGAGTTATGATGGACATATACCACATAATCTGTAAATATCTCCAACTTTCACACTTCTCTACCAAAACTACATAGTGCACCTTTATAAATGTAAGTAAATGGAACACAAATATGCAATTTGAAGCTAAACATTTACAAAATGCCAGGATATTTTGTCCTAGACCCTTGATAATAAGGTTGTGGATGGATAACCACTTTAATCAACATAAAGAAATACTGATATTTGACAAAAGTGGCCTCTAACAGAACGGCTTGTCATAAATGTCAAATAGTGTAACCGGTTACACCATCTGACATTTCCACTTCAAATCAAATTTGACAGGCATTATCATTGAGACCTATGTAAGCACATTTCCTGGTGTGAACATTTCAAATCTAATTTTCGAAGTGAATACAAATTTTTATAATTATCATAAATTGTTAATGTTTTTCTGAGGTCATACCATTTGACATACCTGACCACGCCCTTAAAATGTCAAATTATCTCATGTTTTAAAGAGAGTTTCTAAACATGGCGTGCAGCAGTTAGGACCATCAGGGGTTCTTCTTTGTGATATCATTTATTGTCACATGATATGATGAACATATTAACTAAATGGCTCCTTCAATGGTGGTTACACCATGTTGACAATTTGGTACTTGACTGGGTGACACGATTTCCCTAAAATAATTATAATAATAAGACCAATGATGTTCCATCACTTTTGTTTACTATTGAACAGTTCTATTGTAAGATTATGCCAGGCTAGTTCATAGGGTGTTATATGAAAATTTAACCTTTTATTAAAGCAAGTTTACTTCTTTTGTACGAAGTTTCAATGGTTACACCACTTAGACATTTTGGCCTAAATACCCCAAATATTCTCTAAAAATGTATAATAAATATAAATTTTAGACTAGGTCCTCAAAACAAAGGATGAAAGCATGTCATCTGTGCATTTATTTTTAGATTTTGAGCCTTTAAAAGTTAACTAAACCTTATGGACACAAAAAAATGAGCATCACTTCATTGACCCATAAACCATTTATTCAAAGTTCACATTTATAAAAGGCGTATTGACACATTTCCAAAGCCTGACACATGAAAAAATAACCAGAAAATTCTATTCTTTTGGAATTGAGATGTTTATTAAACCCTTAAACAAAATCCCCCAAAAAATTTTTGTCATATCATGTTGTTTATGATATTTTTTTTGTAGCACATTTGATACATCAGGCGTTTTTGGCAATTTTTTGCATACATTTCAGGAAGCTTTTCTCGTTGTTTTTTTTAACATAACACTTTTTACAGCCTTTTTAGTTTAACATTTTGAAAATACAGAACATTTCAAACAGTTCTTCTTGTTTTTTTAACATAACACTTTTTACAGCCTTTTTATTTTAACATTTTGAAAATACAGAACATTTCAGGCAGTTTTTCTCATTTTTTTAACATAACACTTTTTACAGCCTTTTTATTTCATTTTGTGGTAGGCACAAAAACAGTTTCTGTCCTTGTTTAGGCAAAGATGCACCTTACACTTCTCACAGTAGACATGTGAGAAGTGATTGCCAGTGCAGTGCTTGCATCTCTGTCGGGTTTCCCATGTTGGAAAATGATCAATGCCATCCCTTCTCACATCAAGAGGCACACTGCAGCTTGGTCTTTTACGGGGTGGTGTTGGAGTCTCTTCTGGAGAGGATAGTGGTCTGCCACACCTGATTTTGGCCTTTCCTGCGCTTGTCAGAGAAGTGCCAACCAAAGCCTGAAACCTTTGCAGAGGCATAGGTTTCTTCTTGGGGTTTAGCTTCTTCTGGTCTCTTCTGTAGAGGTTCCACGCATTGATGACTGCCACTGTAACAGTGTGCCACCAGATGTACATGTACCATCTTCAGGATCTGAAGCTGAACTTGTAAAGTGCAGACAGCATATCAAGGAGATCAGCACCTCCCATGAACTTGTTGGATTTTGGATTATGACTTCAATCTGAGGTGAAGTATGTTTAAAGACAATATCAATGATCTGCTTCAATCATCAGTTTGAGCATCTGATAGACAAAAACAAGGAATAAAGGTCAGGTCAATGTATTCCTCACATGTTTCATCTGTGGAGCGATATATTCAACAAGTACGTCCTCCATCACTTCTTATAAACTGAGAGAAAATGTGTCCTGAAATTCGAGGAGGCTGAGAAGACAGCTCATTATTTATCTTCTTTTTTTTTTTGTTCACTACAGCCCCCACTTTGACGAGGTGGAGCGCCTGAGAGTGCTGGTGATGATGTCAGCACAGGAGTTAGCCAATGGGATCTCCTACTCGGGCCACATGTACGCCATGACACGTGCAGGCCGTCACCTGACTCCAGCAGGAGACCTCAATGAGACGCTTGGTGGGATGGAACAGGTATGCACCTGGAGTGTTGATCCTAAAAAACTAAAATGATAGTGTCTGACTCCTGCACGTCAGCTTTAAGAAGTGTTGTCATAGTGATTTAAAGCTTGAAGTAAATTACGCAGACGCAGATTCAAGACATACAGTATAGCATGATTTCTTTCTGACAAGCAGAGACAATTTCATTTGTTCCTACTTTGTGCAAGAGGTTTTTTGTTTTTCCATTCTCTCGCTTCATATTTTATCCATCTTTTATCAATGATTACTTCAGGTGAAGTTTATGAAGAGGGTCGCTGAGTTGTCCGACCTCAGCCACGTCATCCGAACGCTCGTCAGGATCAAGAAGCATCTTCTCAACCCGGACAACATGAGGTGAGATGTTACACCTGAGGAGAGGTTTTCTTTTAAAAGGTTTTGTTTTGGGGCTTTTTGGGCCTTTATTTTAGAGACAGGACAGTGGACAGAGTCAGAAATCAGAGAGAGAGAGAGAGAGAGAGAGAGAGAGAGAGAGAGTGGGGAAAGCAGGAAATGAGCTGTCACATCTTTTGAAACATCTTTCATTGAAAATAAACCTGATAGGTTGAACAATATCAGAAACTCTGGTCGCAGGAGGAGATGGTGGTGAGTCCTAAAGCTAAACCCATTAAGAACCACTCCTCTAAATATATCCCTGCCATAGTGAGTTCACATTATATTAAAGGCAGAACCGTCTCTGCAGATTAAAGAAGATAAAATAATGGAAAAGATGAGGAAAGGCCGTCTTATAGAAACGCAAAAATACAGATTTTAAAGTCAAAAATCTTTGAAGAAGCAAAATAACACCAACACAAAACAGTTGAACCTTTGACTTCAATAGTTGTGAGATCACCTGTAATTTTATTTTGTCCTTTATTATGAGACATTCCTTCAAAACAAAGTCCTGTGCATGCATGAGATTATAAATATAACGCTTATTTGTTTTTTTTTAATACCTGAGTACAATATTCCACCAGTACCGCTCAGCTCTCTTTTAACCATAGTTTACATCTTATTGTATAATATAACTGTTTTGTTTGTATATATACTGGTGGGTTTAGTATTTGTATATGTTCTATATTTAACTACTTCTCTACAGGTGTGCTCCGACAGGTTTTTGTTGTACTTGTACAGTGACAGTAAAGATCATCTTCTCTGATTTCAGGAGCAAAACTTCCAGCCGTGTCAGATGAAAACGTTCTTCCAGCTTCCCTTCCCTGTTCACTTTATCAGCGAGAGTATTCGTACGGTACCCTTCTCCCACCACGACTACGCCAGGTAACCACACCTGTACCTGGCAGCACTTCCTTTAAAAGTGTGATTTACACGGACAGTTTTTCTACGTGTAACTTTTAGTTCATCTAAAGTGTAATAAAAACTTGTTGTTTCCTTTTTTCTCTTAAAGTTTGTGCATCTTGGCGAGGATGATGACGGCTAAGTTTCTGCATGGAGAAATCAGGGAGAAGGGAGGAGCCTACGGGGGCGGGGCCAGGATGGGAGGAGGTCTTTTCTCTTTTTACTCGTACAGGTGAGAGGCCGCGACACCACACTCAACAAAGTTTTAAAAAACATTATGGAAATTGTAATGACGTGGAAATACAACAACAGTTCATTTTGTTGCCTTGGCTGAAACAAGTTTAATATTTTATATACACTCAGGCTTTCTCGAACCTTAGAAAACGATGTGCATTTTGGTTAATAGGTGTATTTAATGGAATCTAATACATACAAAATCTCCGTACTTATGAAGGAGTAGAGGTAGATTCTATAAAAGGGGGCAGGCTGGGTTGTCTTCAAGATATGAATTTTGTTAAAGGTGACATATTCTCCTCGTCTTCAACCAGTTTAAAAAAGTCTCAGAGCTCCTCAAAACATGTGTGTGAAGTTTCTTGTTCTAAATCCACTCTGATCCAATATTTCATCATGTCTATAAACCCCTCTATTTCAGCCTTACTCAAAACAGGCTGTTTCTGTGTCTGTACCTTTAAATATGTAAATGAGCTGTGTTTCACCACTCCCCCTCACTGGAAGGGCTCGGGTGTCTCAGGCTTTCTTGCTACCTGCTCTATTGTTTACGGTGAAAAGGCAGACTCAGAGGGCAGAACAAACACCTAGCTGTGGGAGTGTCACCCACCTGGGGGAGGGGCTACTGCCCTTTGTGATGTCATGAAGGGAAAATCTCTAAACGGCCTGTTTGAGTACACATTTTCTGAAAAGTGGAGCAGGCAGAAGACGGAGAGGATGGACTTTTCTCATCATTGGGGGGTTTGAAGACGGACTAGAGACACATAGAAACATGGTGAAGAGGATTTAACAGAATATGTGACCTTTAAAATGTATTTTAAATCAAGTTTTGGAGAGACAAGGGAAAGAACCAAAGTTGCAGCAGCACTTATTTTGTTCTAATCGCATGAAATTTGAGTTTATTTGCTGAAAGACATTTGTTGCCATATTCTCAAATGTGACCTCTTCTTCCTCCCTTTGTCCAAAATGCAAAATGTTTATATTCCAAGAATATTCAGGCGATCTGTCTGGAAAAAAAGAGACACAGAAGACTGAACAATTTACTAAGGGAAGCCATCATGGGGCGTTTTTGGAAGCTGTAATAAAATATTCCAAATGACTTCTACGTTTAAAAAGAATCTTCTTTGAGTTGAACAGTGTGTCGTTGATTTTGTATTTCTTTCTCGTACTTCTACTATGAAGAGATCTTCATTAGTTTTATTAACTTAGTCTCCGTCTCTGTTGTAAAGCCGTCACTGTCTCCACTTTATCTCTTAGCTGTCTGGTTTGTTCACTCTGTGTTTGTGTTGCAGGAATGGGTCGCTTCCTCAGCGGAGTCACCGATGAGATGAAGCAGAATCACAGAGAAAGACTTTTTGCTGTCACTCACCAAAGTCTGGTGGAAGTGGCTGAAAGGTACAAACTTTATGTCCCCTTACATAACTCAGAAATGAAGAGAAGGAGAAGCTAAAAGAAAAAACAGACTGACAAACTGTTCCCGTTTATTCCCACATCAAGTGTTAACTCGTGTCTTGTTTTCCCCCTCGCTGCAGATACCTCGGCGTCGGTCAGAGGACTTGTGGAGTTGCTATCTTGGGTCCAGAGAACGAGGCGATTAAAAAAGATCCCTCATGGATCGTAAAATAATCCAGTCTGTCGGTAACTTGTGATTTAAATACTCAACTGGACTTCTGGAGAATCACAGCTGCACGACTTCTTCTGTACTGAATGCTGAAAGTCTACGGTTAGGATTTTTTATTAAAGAGTCAAAAAGCTGAAGCGCACAATATCAAGAGGAGGACTGAGAGCTGCTGTCATGGTTCAGATACGTCTTCATTCTGTATATATTTAATGAAATATATGATCATGTTGGAATACACTATGTGAGTGAGCTCTTCTTTTTGGGATCATTGCAAAAGTATCATCAAGAGATATATCATTTATATAAACTTCAATCAGGTGTTTTTGTTTTTTTCTGCAGGATACAAATGACTTTCTTCCTCTGTGGTTTACTCTGGGAAACTCAGAGCAGAGGAAGAACATCAGAGCCATTCTGTCTAATTCAAACAACAAACTGAGTCATGTGCAAACACTCAGTCAGGTCATGTTGGTCTTTGTGGGGGCGCAGGTAGTCTAGTGGTTTTTGTGCACGCCCCATGTATGGAGGCTGTGGTCCTATTTTCCACAATTTTCACATTTTCATTGGTTCCTAAGTTAGGAAGTGATTGAACATGAATTATGATCTTAATATGTTTCCCTCAGTACGACCCTTATGAGGTAGAAGTAAACAAAAGCATATCAAGATCATAACTCATGTTCAACAACTTCCTAACTCTCTATCAATGAGCTGTAATCAGGAAGGTAATGAGAACAAACTCTTAGATAATGACCTGTTAACTATAGACTATGGTCATGTAGATAAGGTACTAATAAGTGCTTCATAATGACCAATAAGCAGCCAGTATGCTACTAGTTAGCATGCTAATAAGCCGCTAGTTAATGTTGAATATTGTGACCTTAAATTGAAGTTTTAACAATTATTTTTCAAGTCTTTGAACACCACAGGTGAAATCAATTTCCCTCCATTTTATCGTGTTTGAAGCACAAATCAACAGATTTAAAACTCAGGGTGAATAAAACCAAAGAATTGCTGCAGGTCAACACATCTGGTGAGATGATTGAGTTTTTAAAATCAGACACTCTAACCTCAGTTCCCTTTTCTAAAATCCTAATTTACTGATAAATAAAACAGAGTCACACGTCTTTGCACACAATAAATGCTTTATTACTCTGACAGGACGGTCACATCTCACTGCCGGCACATGAAGGTAAAATGTTGCTCCACTTCCAAAACTACAGCAACAGCAGGACCCTACTCACAAACACCACTATAGAGATGTCACACACACACACACACACACAGAAAGCCCAGAGTGGATAGAAACAACAAAGGCAATAATAATTTAAGGGATTTTTTAACATGGATATCATTAAAAAATAGTCACCATTGTAGGCTCTAGGGTCACCGAAATATTTCATCACACATAAAGTAAATCATGCTTAACGCTTTTATATGATGTGTGCTGTGAGTTTGATGGCACTACAACATGTTATAGTATAGTTATTACTTATTTAATTACCATATTTAATGATAAAAAAAATCACTAAAATTACATTTATGCACATTTTACCAAACTAAGAGTTGTAGTATAATCAAGAGAAGATGGTTTATGTGTGCTGTGAGTTTGATGGCACTACAACATGTTATAGTATAGTTATTACTTTTTTAATTACATATTTAATGATAAAAAAATCACTAAAATTACATGAAAGCCCTTTATCCAAAGCAACGTGATGTAGTTTATAGAGCAGGAGGACATTTATTCATAATGGGTTTTTCTTTTACCCTACACCTTACAAAAGGGATTTTATTGAACATTGGATTATTTATAGGCTATTGAAAAATCCTCAATTTGTTTTTAAAGTATTATTTTCCAATCTGAGAAATGTAGTATGAAAAACGTGAGATCACATTTGTGTAAAATGATTTTCATGACACTACACCTCTCCTGGGTGAAGTTATTGAATATTTCTGTATCATATTTTTTCAGTATTGCAATTTGCAGACGGTCCCTGTGCATTCGAGCACCAGCCGGCTCGGCTTAGAGGCCAATGCAAGTTCCCCAGCGCGGAGGACGACTCGTTTTGAGGAAAATACGAATGTAGCTCGCAGTCTATCTTGTTGTGATTGCAGAGAGGTGTCGGTTTTGTAAGAGCAATGTTCCACTGATGAGTTATTGATCCGGAAACGTCGAATCTGTGAATATATTTCTAAGTGTATCCTTTGCGCCAAAACAGATGACAAGACTTTAACATCTGTTTTAAATGTCTTTCTGAGACAATATAACGGTGACGGTGCACAAGCAAAGCAGTTCTGTCCTTGTATTTAAGTCCAAGGTTAAAATATAGCTCAAATAAGTCCTGTACTGTCATTTTTATCACAAGAACACAGAAGGCTAAGACTGGCTGGTTTCTGTTGTGCACCTGATATCTGGTGAGCACGAGAAACTTTCACGTGAGCACCGGTTAGTTTCTGGTGCCCACGAGAAACATATATTTTTATTTTTTCTGCCTATGTCCCTTTAAGGGCTCCGTAGCTTTCTGATTAGTATTGTGTTATGATGTTTTTAGATTATTATAATTCATGTTTTAAGATACCTCATTGTACATTTTTCTATCAATGGGGGAGTTACTGCTAATTATGTCTGACAGAGAAATTTATACAAATGAACTATAGATTTATTTGCAAATTTATTCAAAACTTTACATCATTACAAATAGTCGATGGTTAGCGATACAGCACAGATAAGAGAACAAAAGTCATCACTAGCACTGACAACCTTCATGAATTAAAGGTCACATATTCTCCTCCTCTTCAACATGTTTAAATAAGTCTCAAACTTGTCTGTCTTTTGTTCTAAATCCACTCTGATCCTGTATTTGATCATGCCTATAAACCCCTCTATTTCAGCCCTGCTCAGAACAGGCTGTTTCTGTGTCTGTACCTTTAAATGTAAATGAGCTGTGTCACCCACCTGGGGGAGGTGTTACTGCTCTTTGTGATGTCATAAAGAGAAAATCTCCAAACGACCTGTTTGAGCTCACATTTTCTGAAAAGTGGAGCAGGCACAATACAGAGAGGATGGACTTTTCTCATCATTGGGGGGTTTGTAGACAGACCAGGGACACATATTAGAGTTAGAGAAACATGGTGAAGTGTATTTTACATAATATGAGACCTTTAACATTAATAATAATGATAATAACATAGCGCTTCTCTGAATACTCTAAGACGCCTAACAAAGAAAAACAACAAAACAAAACAAAGAAGTGTGTGTGTGTGTGTGTGTGTGTGTGTGTGAGTCTGACTGTCTGTCTGTGTGTGTGTGTGTGTGAGTGTGAGAGTCTGACTGTCTGTCTGTGTGTGTGTGTGTGTGTGTGTGTCTGTCTGTGTGTGTGTGTGAGTCTTTCTGTCTGTCTGTGTGTGTGTGTGTGTGTGTCTGTGTGTGTCTGTCTGTGTGTGTGTGTATGTGTGTCTGACTGTGTGTGTGTGTGTGTGTGAGTCTGTGTGTGTGTGTGTGTGTGTTTGTGTGTGTGTGAAAGTCTGTCTGTGTGTGTGTGTGTGTGTGTTTGTGTGTGAGTCTGACTGTCTGTGTGTGTATATGTGTGTTTGTGTGTGTGTGTGTGAGTCTGTCTGACTGTCTGTCTGTCTGTGTGTGTGTGTGTGTTTGTGTGTGAGTC
>NC_089198.1:7797216-7814716 GCF_963930695.1 Labrus bergylta | reverse complement strand
ATCTTCTCACTGTTCCCCACTGTTTTATCAGCAGAGCCATTGATAGCCTCCACCTCCTGTTGAAGCAGCTTCACATCTTTCTCTCTGTCCTGAATTCTCTGCTGGATGTTTTGTCGACTCACCTCGAGCTCTCTCTGCTTCTCGCTCCTTTCTGCTGCAGCTGAGACTGTGTCATGACCTTTGTGTTTGTCCACAGAGCAGAGATAACAGATAGACTGCTGATCAGTACGACAGAACAGCTTCATCACCTCATCATGACGAGAGCAGACGTTCTCCTGGAGCTTCTTGGAGGGCTCCACCAGCTTGTGTTTTTCAAAGACAGGTGAATCATAATGAGGCTGAAGGTGTTTCTCACAGTAAGAGGCCAGACACTGCAGACAGGACTTACAGGCTTTCAGTTTCCTCCCGGTGCAGACATCACAGGCCACATCTTCAGGTCCAGCATAGCAGTGATCAGCAGGAGCAGCTTGGAGTCCAGTCTTCTTCAGCTCCTCCACTAAAACTGCCAACATGGTGCTTTTCACCAGAACAGGCCTCGGTGTGAAGTCCTGCCTACACTGAGGGCAGCTGTAGATTGTCTTTACATCCTCTTTATCCCAGTGGCTTTTAATACAGTTCATACAGTAACTGTGTCCACAGGGAACAGTCACTGGATCCTTCAGGAGATCCAGACAGATGGAACAAGAGAAGGCCTCCCGGTCTAGTTGAACTCCTTTCTGCGCCATTTCTCCTCTCTGTAACAACAACTGTCTGAGTTTCACTTCTTAGAAATCAAACTAGTTTAACCTCTGATCTACACAGCATGTGTTTGTTCAGTGTCTGCTCTTGCACCGTCCCACATGTTGGTTACACCCATCCTCAAACTGTAGATCTAAAGGGGAGAGAACAAGGAAATAAACGTCAGAGTGGAGCTGGCTGAGTCTGAGAGCAGGAAGAAGAGGGAGGGGTTAACAAGCTCTGATTCACGTTTCATTACTCTGACCAGGCAGATTCTCAACATGAATACATAACCACTCTCTGCTGCATTGAAGAAAACTCTGTAAGCAAGCATGTAAAAAACTCTAGTCACACATTTCTTAACATGTAAAAAGAAGTGAATAAAACACAGAGAATAAATGAACATGTTTTACAACTACTGTCAGAACGGAGCTACCTGTGAACACCAGCATTACAAGCTGTGAAAATCTGAGACACCACAGGGAGGCGTCAGAGTTCCAATGAACTTCACCACCATTAGAAGAGGTGTTTTCACATACTGGTGGTTCACATTCTGGATTAAATACACTGACCTGACCTTTATTCCTTGTTGTTGTCTATCAGATGGTCAAACTGATGATTGAAGCAGATCATTGATATTGTCTTTAAACATACTTCACCTCAGATTGAAGTCATAATCCTGTTTCAAATACAAACCGACTGATTCCTACTTTTGCCTTAACTTAAAAAGCCTCCCCTTAAAACAGTCGGTTTGATTCCAAGTAATGGAAGAATTTGGATATGTAGTATAAGTAGTACACCGACAAAAAATACCTCAGTGTCCTTTTGTCGCTGCTCATTTGCTGATCCACGCTGCACGGGGCTGGGGAGCTCACTTGTTGGTTACACCCATCTTGCACTCGTATATTAGTGAAGCAGAGGGAACCAGGAAATGTGTGCACAGAGTGGAGTTGAGCAATAGGGAGGGGTTACCATGCTGCCCTCACGCATGTGATGAATTCTTTTAAAGGGACAGAGTGAGTTTGTCAGTCTGAGTTTTATCGTGCAGTTAAGATTAAAACACAACATTGAACAACCACATGATGTTTTTAAATAACTTACAGCTCACAATAGTTGAAGCAAACATTGAAAAGCTTCATGTTTGGTTTCCTCTGAAATCTACAGTTTCATAGAGCTATTTTGTATAACTGAAAAAAGTTTTCTTGTGCTTTAAAGGAGAAGACAACACAGACAGTGTACAAACAAACAACAACATACAGATTCATAAAAGACGTAATGCTGCAATAGAGAGGTTAGACTTTGGAGAATTCATACAAAAGTACAATAAAATAGTACGCAGAAGTTTAAATTTGTGTTTCATCTGTGTATGTTTTACCACGTGTTGTAGTCAAGACCACACGAACTGAGACCAAGACATACCTGAAATCAGAATGCTCAGAGACCGAGACAAGACCAAGACCATAAATATAAATAAAACAATCATCATCTTGTGTGCAGGGGGCGTGTCACTCACTTAAACTGTAACACCCAGAAGGTTTCAGCAGTAACCGGGGGATATAAATCAAATCATGAATTGAAGTTTATTTAATTCTTTTAGAAAGGGGCGTTTACCTTCTTATCACAGTAATGATGTGGAAAAATAGCCTATCAGTGGTAGTCTTGATTGGTAATGCTTTAAAATCCGAGACCGAGATGAGGCCGAGTAAAAATGCTTTAGATTACGAGAAGAGAGCAAGACCTTTAAAAGACCCAAACTGATTTTGAGTACTGCAACATTACAGTTTACCCACCTTCACTTCTTTATCAGGCACAAGTAAGTAGGCTCAGGACTGGTGAAATCAAAGTTTGTAGTTATGTTTCAACAGTGAATAAAATATACAAAGAATTCATTATCAGGTATGTTCATATTCTGGCTGAGGCTGATTAAGTGTCCCTTCTCATGTCAGCGGTTACACTAATGTGGGAAGGCAGCTTGAGGTGAGCACCTGCAATACAGGGCTGTCAAAATCTGAGAAACCACAGGGAGGCTTCAGAGTGCCACTGAACTTCACCACCTTAAGGAAATGTGTCAATACACCTTTTTAAATGTGATCTTTGAATAAATGGTTTAGATGCTTGAATTTCGACCCAATAATAGTTAGTGAAGACTGGTTTAATCAAACTTTGTGGTAATGATGCAACAGTGAATACAAATATCTCAACTAGAGACGTTTGGATTTTTGACTGATATACTCTGCAGTCATTATCAGGTTATTTATTAAGTCTGGCTGAGGCTCGTTAGTGGAAATTGCAAAAAGGCCGTTCTTTTTTTAAGTACAATAGAGCAACACCTAAACAGTCAAATAAGGAGAATGGTATTGGCTGAAACAGTGGATACTTTTATGAATGAGATACATTTCTAATGTGCAGCTATAAGTCCGACCTTTTAGAAGACTAACATCCCACCAATAAACGATCAATTGTTTCGATCCAATCAGTAAAAGTCTTTAAAACAAGACATCTTCTGTCATTTTACTCTCCACTGAAAGTCTGTTTCAAAAGATAGGTCTTATATTGTTTTAAATTTTATTATTCATAGACTTTGTTACTTTGATTTTCAGATGCGGTGTCTTCCACATATCAGGAGCATAAAAACATATTCTTCATCACTTTTTTTTGTCTGATAATATTTCCTGCAGCCTTCAGCCTCTGTGCTTTCTAATTAGTATTGTGTTATGATGTTTTTAGATTATGATAATTCATGTTTTAAGATACCTCATTGTCCATATTTCTATCAATTGGGTAGATGGTTAGCGATACAGCACAGATAAGAGAACAAAAGTCATCACTAGCACTGACAGCCTTCATGACTTAAAGGTCACATATTCTCCTCCTCTTCATCCTGTTTAAATAAGTCTCAGAGCTCCACAAAACATGTCTGTGAAGTTTCTTGTTCTAAATCCACTCTGATCCTGTATTTGATCATGCCTATAAACCCCTCTATTTCAGCCCTGCTCAGAACAGGCTGTGTGTGTACGTGTGAGGGTGAAAGGTTAACAGAATGCCTGAGATCCATGTCTGCTGTGGTGCAAGGAAAACGAGAGGGACTGGTCAGAGGAATGTCCTACGTCCACATATGATATTGAAATCAAGAAATGTGGCTTTACTGGTTTCGTCAAAGTACCGTAGTATGCGAGTGCAGTGAAGAAAAGTATAATCAGCTTTCTGTAGAAACATGGAAAAAAAACATAGATGTTAACACATTGTCCCCTAATGACTTACAGAACTCAGCAGAGTCTCCAGGAGTCCAGTTAAACCCCTGTCCAGCATGTAGAGGCTGGACAGAGAGGCGTCAGAGTTCCACTGAACTTCACCACCATTGGAAGAGGTGTTTTCACATACTGGTGGTTCACATACTGGATTAAATACATTGACCTGACCTTGATTCCTTGTTTTTGACTATCAGATGGTCAAACTGATGATTGAAGCAGATCATTGATGTTGTCTTTAAACGTACTTCGCCTCAGATTGAAGTCATAATCCTGTTTTAAATACAAACCTACTGATTCCTACTGCTGCTTTAATTTACAAAGCCTTGCCTTGCAACAGTCGGTTTGATTCCAAGTAATGAAAGAATTTGGATATGTAGTAGTAGTAGTAGTAGTAGTAGTAGTAGTAGTAGTAGTACAACAATCAAAGATAGTTTTAAAAAACCTCACACTAACAGTTAAATGTTATCAAACCAATCCCTCACCAGGTACTAGCAGTAAACATAATTCCCATTCCAACAAAGTATTTGATTTGACCATGCAGCAACCAGTGTAGTGTTGAAAAATGAGGCCAATGTGGAAGTGCAAAATCCTGCAGTTCATCGAGTGTCCACTAGAGGCTGGCTCCAGGAACACCGGAATTCACATTCACACAACACATGCAAATAAAAAACTGTTTTTACAGCATGAATAAACATGTTAACAGCCTGGATTAGTTGTTGTCCACATGGGCACACACTGTACGGAGAGTGTATTTTTCTACAACAAATCCGATTTGAGGAACGATACGTGTTAACCATATTTAGCCAAGTAGCTGACATGATTGACAGGTGGGCGCGATGTGTACGAGGCTTAAAACCCGCCTCAGCTCCAGCTCTCAGTCTAGAAAGTTAGACTGAGACAGGATTTCCAGCATGGTGGCTGCTGCTGATGAGCCTCAGGAGCCCCTGCTGTAACAGATGGGTGACATCACTCAGGCTTCATCCATTAATATTTACAGTTTATGTTTCATACACATAATCCTCCTACAGTTAAATAAAAAGCTAATTATTTATCTTATCTTTTAATAGTTTTACCGGTCAGTTTTAGAAGAGAAAATGACTTTCAGATGATTGTTTCTTAATTCTTGGCTTGCTGATGAGCTTTATGTCTGACATGTTTTTTTGTTGTTGCCTCCCTTCGTAAACAGCCAGTGACTACACCATGTATCCGTTCTCAACCCAAAATGGAAAAGACTTCCAGAATCTTCTCTCGGTCTATCTGGATGCAGCTTTCTTCCCGTGTTTACGAGAGCAGGATTTCTGGTGAGTGGTGACTGCTGCTTCTCATATTTGTTTCATGTTTGTATTTATTTGACTTGATAGCATTGTAGCAAAAGTCAACTTTTAAATATTCAGTGAAGATTTTGTCTTTATAGTCAGCTGTTAACTCTGTTAGTTGGACTGTTTGTCCTGAGGCTGGCTTCACACTAGGGAAGTTTAGGCCTGATTTTGGGCATTTTATTTGTCCAAATAATCCTCAAGTGTGTGGTGTCAATACGATTATTTTACAGCTCCTGATCGAGTCAGAGCCTCCCCGATCTGGAATCCTAAATACAAAAACATGTTTGTTATTTACCATTCCAGATCGGGCTGCCTCCAACTGAATACCTGCAGTAGCCAAAAAGAGAGCGAAGAGAGCATCACTTTTACAGCTCACAAACATGCCAGTGAACACAAACATAACTGTGCCCTGAGCCAAGAGGAATATAGAAAAAGAAGAGCAGCTTGAGTAACAACATGAGTGGCTTTTTAATGTCTCGACTGTCCTCCATATTTGTTTTTCTTCTGAAGTCACGTTTGATCACACGAGTTTCTGTGAGATCTCGTGTCTGTGGGATCACCACTGTGAACTCGTTTCTACAAACTGCAGGTGTGTGGTCTCACAGTCGGGTCAAATCGTCTAGTGTGTGCAGTCGGAGGATTATAATGTTTAGAATCATTTAGCTGTCCTTATGTCTTTGGTCTCCCACGTTTTTTAAATAGGTTAAGATCTGAATATTGTCGAGTGTGTAGCCAGCCTAAAAGAGTCCAAGACCTTTCTGATATCACTTGTTTGAAACAGTCGCTGATGAAATCTGCTCTTCACTAGTTCATTTCTGTTTGTGTTGATTTTGCAGGCAGGAGGGCTGGAGGCTGGAGAATGAAAACCCAACAGATCCCAACTCCCCTCTAGTCTTTAAAGGAGTGGTGTTCAATGAAATGAAAGGGGCTTTTGTAAGTCTACTCTTTCCAAGTCACCTTTCTACACGTAGATACAATATAGTAAAGTGTTCTTTTAAGTAGCTTCAGATTTCTCATATTTCTGCTGCTGTCCGTCCTGTCTCTATGACAACAGTCTGTTGACAACAGCTCCTGTATGACCGACACTGTTCCGTTGCTTTTCTCTGTTTGATTTTTATCTGTCACTTTGAGCATCAAACGGAGGATGCTTGACCTCCAAATGTTTCCTGGATGATGAGCTCAATAATAATGACATCCCCGTTCTCACGGCTCCGATCAGACACAGAGCAAGGACCCAACTGATGTACTTTATGATTGGCTGGTTGAAAGAAAAGCGCCGGTGACGTCAACAGCGGCCTCATAAAAAGTTTAAAGATTTTTAGTTTGAAGTGCTCGGAGCGGCTGCACAAATTAGGCAGAGCGCTCGGAAGAAAGGCGCTGGACGCTGCGCTTTGCTGCTGCTGCAAACGCTCTCTCCTCATTGGGAACAATAGAACAAAGACACTCAGAAAAAGCTAACAAAATCTATAAAATGCTCGGCGGACATGGGGCCTAATGCAACAGCAGTGAAACAAGTTCCAGATATGAGATGAACAGGTGACGTCAGATAAATGGTTTTGAAATAAGAGTGTGTCAGTGACTGTTTAACGTTTGATTGTGTGTTTTATTTTAGTCCGACAACGAGCGCGTGTACGCCCAGCACCTCCAGAACAAGCTGTATCCAGACCACACGTACTCTGTGGTGTCAGGAGGAGAGCCTCTAGCCATCCCTGACCTTACCTGGGAACAGCTCAAGCAGTTCCACGCCACGCATTACCACCCCAGCAACGCCAGGTACATGGACACACACACGTGTACACTGTGAGCCTAGAAGGGACAGGAAACTGTAAAGTGCTGTGAAGAAATGAGATGAGAGCAGGTGTTAGCCAGCAGAATCCTTTCTTTGTTACATTTCATAATCTCCTGCAGCAGAACGATGCAGGCTCACATTGACACAGTAGATATGAAACACAGGAAACTTTAATAATTTGATGGTAACTGATGCTAGTTTGTCTTTTTCATGCTTTATCGATCTTATTTATTTCAGAATGATCATAATTCCTTAAAAATAATTTAACATGCAGGCTTTAAAATTGCTCAGAAAACACCCCTGAGAGTGTCCTCCATGTGCTCCTCAGGTTCTTCACGTATGGAGATTTGCCTTTGGAGCAGCATCTGAAGCAGATCGAAGAGGAAGCTCTGTCCAAGTTTGAACGCATCAACCCGAACACAGAGGTCCCCCCCCAGCCACACTGGAGCAGCCCTGTGAGTGTCATAATCCAGACCAGCATCTGTAACTTCTACTGATCAATAGATCTTAAAAACTACACCAACAATCTCAACAGCTGTTTATTATTGCATGCTTTTATATTAACACACTGAAATGCATTGATTAGTCGTTTTGATGTCGTCGTGAATCTCAATGGTTTCCCCAGAGAGAGGACCATGTGACCTGCAGCCCTGACGCTCTGGCTCCGGATCCGGCCCGGCAGAACACGCTGTGTGTGAGCTACCTGCTGGGAGAGTAAGACCGAAAATCATTTCTTTTTATTTTGCATTAAGATGGGAGAAGCCATAAAAAGAGCCTCCATCCTCCTCTTTATTCATTACATCTTGGTTGTCACGTCGACGACTTTTTAAAGACTGAGAGCTTTACAGTACAGAAAGGATTCACTCAACAATTCTCTTCATTCAAAGTGAAGTTTTTAGCGAGTCCTATTGTTCAGAAATATTTAAAATCTCTTTGTTTTTTTCCCCGCGCAGCATCACTGACACATTTGAAGGATTCACCCTCAGCCTGCTGTCGTCTCTCATGATCTCTGGACCCAACTCTCCCTTCTACAAAGCTCTCATCGAACCCAATATAGGAACTGACTTCTCCTCTGTTGTAGGGTGAGTACGCAGGACGCAAAGTAACAAACTCTCACAAATAAAATGATCAGCAAGCTCAGAGGTTATTTAGAGCGACGGCTGGAGAAGCAGCGAGGACAGAAGTTTGGTTTAATGTGGAGGACTTCTCTGATCCAGAGGCTCAACGACGGTCCAGAACCATTTGATCTGTCAGTGCTGAGACAGCCGATGGAGACGACAGAGAGGAGCAGGAGAGGATGGGGATGATGCCCCCTGGAGGATTTGAATGTTATGGCTCTAATGTTTTAAAATAAACATCCTCATTTTGGCACGTTTGTAAATATTTTACAGCCAGCCGCTAAGATTTCAGTTATTGTCAATCCATGCAATTCTCTAAACACCAGATAAGCCAATAGAAGAATGTAATTGCAGTAGCTGGGTTCAACCTGTAGAGGGCCGTAGCTATGCATATTTCTAACACAAAATGTGGAATTTAAATTTAGATACTTTGTACTCTGGGGGTTTAGTTACTCTTTAAAGACGGGTTTTCATCTATATGATTTTGCTAAGCTACTTAGATGACAACTTTCTTTTAGAAATGTCTATTAAAAGATAATTTAACATTTTAGTATATTGCTGCTGAGCTGTGATGCTCTGCCTCATGTGCTGCAGACAGCGCTCAGAGTACTGCATTGTTCTGAAATGTTGTGTTCTGCAGATATGACGGCAGCACCAAAGAGGCGTCGTTCAGTATAGGACTGCAGGGAATGGCCGAGGAGGACACCGAGAGAGTGAAGCAAATCATCAGCCAAACCATCAACGACATCATCGAGTAAGTCCCACGCTCCCTTTTGTATTTAAGACTTTAATATATGTTTACAAACCTGCTCTCTCTAAGTGTCAGCTTGTTTTGATAAAGCCATAAACTGTAAGGTCTACTTGCACATGAAGGATGATGAGTTGCTTGGTTACATGAAATTGAAACGGCACATAAGATAAAATGAGTCCTCGTCATCATCGACAGGAGCGGCTTTGAGGAGGAAAGAATCGACGCTCTCCTGCATAAGATCCAGATCCAGATGAAGCACCAGTCCACAAACTTCGGCCTGTCTCTGGCCTCGGTGAGTTCACAAACACAAGGACACTGCATGTATTTATAAACCTCTATGTGTGAGATATGTCAGGAAGAATGATGATGTTAGTTATGTTGTCTCTGCTGAAATCTTGTGTTTCTACCACTATATACTCTGTGTATTTCTGTACAAATACAGAATGTTTTAAACATGTCTAAACGTATGAGATGAGCTTGTTTTCACAGCAGTTTATTTGCTGATTTCTTCCTTTTTTTGATGAGTTGCAGTAAACTCAATAATCACAGAGAGTATAATATTTAAAGGGATTACACATGTGTATGAGAAGTAAAGTTTTAATCACTATACATCAATGTAAGAGTCAAACAGGACACTTAGATTAGCTTTATTTTGACAGTAATGTTATAATCGCTTTGTGGATTCTGCTGCATGTTTCACATGTCGGTTTCATTATTCATGGCTGTTTGTGTATGTATATACATTTTTGTTTTTTCTAGTACATTGCGTCATCGTGGAACCACGACGGCGACCCGGTGGAGCTGCTGCAGATCAACGACAGCGTTGCCAAGTTCAAACAGACCCTGAAGGAAAACCCTCGCTTCCTCCAGGACAAAGTCAAGCACTACTTTAAGGTGTGTGACACTGGGAAAGTACTTTTCTTCAAAACATCCAGAAATATGTGAAAAAAGGTTTAAAAAAAATACAAGAATAAACCTTTTACAAGTCTCACTAATGTTCTCTGTAGGGGGAAATACTCGGTCTGCTCTTAAGGTCAACCTCAGCAGCCCTGGAGTGTTTTAAGATCATGACAAAAAAACATGAACTTTGAAGGTTTTCTGTATCATTTGTGTTTTTTCTCTTCCTCTTCAAATCCCCATTACCCCCCCTACAGGAGAACACACACAGACTGACCCTGTCCATGAGTCCGGATGAGGTCTACTTGGAGAAACAGGCCAAAGCCGAGGAGGAGAAGCTCCAGAAAAAGATCCATGCTCTGTCAGACAGCGACAAAAAAGACATCTATGAAAAAGGTACAAATGATTGAAACTGCTCCACGGAGGAAATCTGTGTTTCTCTGCTTCTGTTAAAACACTTTCTGAGCTTGACTCTGTGAAATCACACAGAATTGTCTGAAGCAAACAGGCTTTTATTGGCTGCTTGATTGATTTGATTGAAGCCCCAAAAAATCCAATAAACCATCAGATTAACACAATAACTGGGAAAAAAACATCAAGCGCTGCAATGTGACTGTATACAGAATATATTCATGTTGACCTGTTCTAGATCCCTCATTTAGTCATATAGTGTTACAATGCTGCATGTTCAAACTAAACACAGGCAGAGTTATAGAGCATGAGGTAAACATATGTTGGAGTAATCCCAGGATGAGTCAGCAGAGGGCGCTAAACGGCTTGAGGTGTTTTTTACTGACGCCAGTATCAGATAAATAAGATGTTTTTTGAGCTGCAAATCATTCAAAGCTGCTCTATAAGTTTTCAAAGACTGACAAAAGTGTTACTGAATTGAGTGTCATTTGCCAGTTTTAGTCCGAGGGGGTGAGGAGTTGCCTTAAATATTAAAAACCGTCTTTGAGGGGACTTGTTAGAAACATTAAAGTACAGAGATTTACTGATGGAAAACCATAAAAGAACATTTCACCTGCATTCACTTTTCTGTTTATGACCCAACCAGTAAAACTTGTTGAAACATTTCAGAAGGATTTGATTGAGGCACTTCTGATTTAACTGTCTGTTTCATATTCATGTTCTTCTTCTTCTTCTTCTTGGGAAAAGGTCTGGAGCTGCTGGCTGCTCAGAGCAAAACGCAGGACGCCTCCTGTTTGCCGGCGCTGAAAGTGTCTGACATTGAGCCCACGATCCCTGTTACTCCTGTTCAGATCAGCACAGCAGGTACGGCCCAGTGTCCGCTCTACACAAGTTTATAAAACATTATACACAACAAGGAAGAATCATCTCAGAGTGTTGTGGTTAAAACCCCTTAAAATGTTTCCTCTCCTTGTCTCCTTCAGTCGGCGTACCGGTGCAGTACTGTGAGCAGCCCACCAACGGGCTAGTTTACTTCAGAGCCATGTGCAGTCTCAACACACTGCCGGAGGACCTCAGGCTCTATGTCCCGCTCTTCTGCAGCGTTGTCACCAAGTAAGTTCACCTGACAGTCGATTGGACCAGAGCAAGATTTCAAAATGTGTCACCTGGTATATGAAAAGTTTGAAGATATTATGCTTTATTGATCTTTTCTGTATTTGTGTGAGGTTTGGACAGGTGGTGTTTGAAAGTATTTTAAAGATTGCATGTGTGTCTGTTTGTTAAATCAGGATGGGCTGTGGAGGTCTGGACTACAGACAACAGTCCCAGCAGATGGAGCTGAGGACTGGGGGCATGTCTGTCTCCACCCAGGTCGTCCCTGACTCCACCCAGCTGGACATGTACGAGCAGGTCAGTACCAGCTTACTGTGTTTGAAAAGTCTTACAAATATATGGATAGAAGTAATGTTTGGACAGAGACATTTCTGGACAAGAATACTTTAGATGATGTAGGGAGTGAGTCTGAGCCTGAAGGCAAAGCTCTCCATTTACCGGTCACCTATGATCATGAGCTATGGGTAGTGACCGAAATAATAAGATGGTGGATACAAGCGGCTGAAATGAGTTTCCTCCAGAGGTCGGCTGGGCTCAGTCTTAGAGAGAGGGCGAGGAGCTCAGACATTCTGGTAGAGCTCAGAGTAGAGCCGTTTCTCCCTCAAATCTAAAGGAGCCAGTCGAGGTGGTTCGGCCATCTGATTAGGATGCCACCTGGACGCCTCCCTTTGAGGTCTTCTGAGCACGCCCCAACTGGGAGGAGACCCCGGGGTAGACCCAGAGTTTACTGGAGGGATTACTGTGTATATCCCCACTGGCCTGGGAACACGTCAGAATCCCTCAGGAGGAACTGGGGAGAGAGAAGTCTGGGTTGAATTACTACTGATGCCACAGAGACCTGACCTTTGATAAGTGGAAGAAAATGGATGAATGGAGTAATGAAGTATGCTGCTCCATGTCAGGTTCCTTCATATATGACATCACATGTAATTTAGTAACTTTATTCTATATTAATTAAATGTTTGTTCTTTATTATGATGATTCTTGTGCATTGTGGAAACCCATCTTCTTTCTGCTGCGTTGTCTTCAAAAATCAAATGTCTCCTCAAAGCTGCAGAAATTGAAACTGAGTGATCGTGTGTTACATAAACAGAGGTTGTGATTTATCTTGGTTCAGTGTTTAACTGCTGCTGGTTACATTTCATCGGTATAAAACAGGTAATCAAAGAAGAGTCTTGTCTCTGTGTTCTCTGTTCCAGGGTGTCCTCCTGTCCTCCTCCTGCCTGGAGAGAAACCTTCCTCACATGTTTCATCTGTGGAGCGACATATTCAACAAGTACGTCCTCCATCACTTCTTATAAACTGAGAGAAAATGTGTCCTGAAATTCGAGGAGGCTGAGAAGACAGCTCGATATTTATCTTTTTTTTTTTTTTTTTTCCACTACAGCCCCCACTTTGACGAGGTGGAGCGCCTGAGAGTGCTGGTGATGATGTCAGCACAGGAGTTAGCCAATGGGATCTCCTACTCGGGCCACATGTACGCCATGACACGTGCAGGCCGTCACCTGACTCCAGCAGGAGACCTCAATGAGACGCTTGGTGGGATGGAACAGGTATGCACCTGGAGTGTTGATCCTAAAAAACTAAAATGATAGTGTCTGACTCCTGCACGTCAGCTTTAAGAAGTGTTGTCATAGTGATTTAAAGCTTGAAGTAAATTACGCAGACGCAGATTCAAGACATACAGTATAGCATGATTTCTTTCTGACAAGCAGAGACAATTTCATTTGTTCCTACTTTGTGCAAGAGGTTTTTTGTTTTTCCATTCTCTCGCTTCATATTTGATCCATCTTTTATCAATGATTACTTCAGGTGAAGTTTATGAAGAGGGTCGCTGAGTTGTCCGACCTCAGCCAAGTCATCCGAACGCTCGTCAGGATCAAGAAGCATCTTCTCAACCCGGACAACATGAGGTGAGATGTTACACCTGAGGAGAGGTTTTCTTTTAAAAGGTTTTGTTTTGGGGCTTTTTGGGCCTTTATTTTAGAGACAGGACAGTGGACAGAGTCAGAAATCAGAGAGAGAGAGAGAGAGAGAGAGAGAGAGAGTGGGGAAAGCAGGAAATGAGCCACAGGTCGTCCGCTTGGAGGACTACAGCCTCCACACATGGGGCGTCCACTAACCACTAGGCTATGGTCGCCTCCATGGTGATAGATTTTTGAATGATGAAGAGATAGTGACAGTATTCTGCAGTTAATGTTATTTTAATTACTGCAACATGGTTTCAATATAAAGGGTCTGTTTGTAACATGCTCGTCAATGTAAATGTTTGTCTCTTACAGGTGTGCGATCAACACTACTCCACAGAAAATGTCGGACACGGCAGCACAGCTGGAGAGCTTCATGAAGGACGTGGCTGACAACAGAAAGGAGCGCAAACCGGTCAGAAGTAACATTATTGAGGTAAACTATCAACAAACAAATCAAAACATGAAAGCAGGCAGAATAATTCTTAAAATTAGATTTTAATATTCTCTTGATTTTTTTTTCTGAAGAGGCCTCTCGACCCATCGGATGTCTCGGGGCTGAGCCGGAAACTCATCTCTGTAAGTTTTCAGGAACATCTTACATTTCTCTGTTTGTTTGCTCGCTATGTCAGTGGTTCTCAACTGGTGGGTAGGGGCCCATAAGTGGGTCACAGAGCTGTTTTCAGTGGGTCGTGACTGAGTTCCTAGGGGAAAGAAATGGTGTCAAAAAGTCTGTAAAGTTCTATGTTCTGTATCTTTGTTCTGTCACATCTTTTGAAACATTTTTCATTGAAAATAAACCTGATAGGTTGAACAATATCAGAAACTCTGGTCGCAGGAGGAGATGGTGGTGAGTCCTAAAGCTAAACCCATTAAGAACCACTCCTCTAAATATATCCCTGCCATAGTGAGTTCACATTATATTAAAGGCAGAACCATCTCTGCAGATTAAAGAAGATAAAATAATGGAAAAGATGAAGAAAGGCTGTCTTATAGAAACGCAAAAATACAGATTTTAAAAATCTTTGAAGAAGCAAAATAACACCAACACAAAACAGTTGAACCTTTGATTTCAATAGTTGTGAGATCACCTGTAATTTTATTTTGTCCTTTATTATGAGACATTCCTTCAAAACAAAGTCCTGTGCATGCATGAGATTATAAATATAACGCTTATTTGTTTTTTTTTAATACCTGAGTACAATATTCCACCAGTACCTCTCAGCTCTCTTTTAACCATAGTTTACATCTTATTGTATAATATAACTGTTTTGTTTGTATATATACTGGTGGGTTTAGTATTTGTATATGTTCTATATTTAACTACTTCTCTACAGGTGTGCTCTGACAGGTTTTTGTTGTACTTGTACAGGGACAGTAAAGATCATCTTCTCTGATTTCAGGAGCAAAACTTCCAGCCGTGTCAGATGAAAACGTTCTTCCAGCTTCCCTTCCCTGTTCACTTTATCAGCGAGAGTATTCGTACGGTACCCTTCTCCCACCACGACTACGCCAGGTAACCACACCTGTACCTGGCAGGGATGAGTGACAGCACTTCCTTTAAAAGTCTGATTTACACGGACAGTTCTTTGTCTTTCTACGTGTAACTTTTAGTTCATCTAAAGTGTAATAAAAACTTTTTGTTTCCTTTTTTCTCTTAAAGTTTGTGCATCTTGGCGAGGATGATGACGGCTAAGTTTCTGCATGGAGAAATCAGGGAGAAGGGGGGAGCCTACGGGGGCGGGGCCAGGATGGGAGGAGGTCTTTTCTCTTTTTACTCGTACAGGTGAGAGGCCGCGACACCACACTCAACAAAGTTTTAAAAAACATTGTGCTGACGTTGAAATACAATAACAGTTCATTTTGTTGATTTGGCTGAAACAAGTTTAATATTTTATATACACTCAGGCTTTCTCGAACCTTAGAAAACGATGTGCATTTTGGTTAATAGGTGTATTTAATGGAATATAATACATACAAAATCTCCGTACTTATGAAGGAGTAGAGGTAGATTCTATAAAAGGGGGCAGGCTGGGTTGTCTTCAAGATATGAATTTTGTTAAAGGTGACATATCCTCCTCATCTTCAACCAGTTTAAAAAAGTCTCAGAACTCCCCAAAACATGTGTGTGAAGTTTCTTGTTCTAAATCCACTCTGATCCTGTATTTGATCATGTCTATAAACCCCTCTATTTCAGCCCTGCTCAGAACAGGCTGTTTCTGTGTCTGTACCTTTAAATATGTAAATGAGCTGTGTTTGACCACGCCCCCTCTCTGGAAGTGCTCGGGTGTCTCAGGCTTTCTCGCTACCTGCTCTATTGTTTACGGTGAGAAGGCAGACTCAGAGGGCAGAACAAACACCTAGCTGTGGGAGTGTCACCCACCTGGGGGAGGGGCTACTGCCCTTTGTGATGTCATGAAGGGAAAATCGCTAAACGGCCTGTTTGAGCACACATTTTCTGAAAAGTGGAGCAGGCAGAAGACAGAGAGGATGGACTTTTCTCATCATTGGGGGGATTGAAGACGGACTAGAGACACATAGAAACATGGTGAAGAGGTTTTAACAGAATATGTGACCTTTAAAATGGATTTTAAATCAAGTTTTGGAGAGAGAAGCGAAAGAACCAAAGTTGCAGAAGCACTTATTCTGTTCTAATCGCATGAAATTTGAGTTTATTTGCTGAAAGACATTTGTTGCCATATTCTCAAATGTGACCTCTTCGTCCTCCCTTTGTCCAAAATGCAAAATGTTTATATTACAAGAATATTCAGGCGATCTGTCTGGAAAAAAAGAGACACAGAAGACTGAACAATTTACTAAGGGAAGCCATCATGGGGCGTTTTTGGAAGCTGTAATAAAATATTCCAAATGACTTCTACGTTTAAAAAGAATCTTCTTTGAGTTGAACAGTGTGTCGTTGATTTTGTATTTCTTTCTCGTACTTCTCTAAGGGATCCAAACTCGGTGCAGACCTTGTCTGCGTTTCGTCGAGGTGTGGACTGGGCGAAGTCGGGACAGTTCACCCAGCAGGACATCGATGAAGCTAAACTGTCAGTGTTCTCGGCTGTAGACTCGCCTGTGGCCCCCGCGGACAAAGGTGAGGAACGACTGAGTGATCCCTCCAGCTGCTGTCAGGATGCCTCACCTGATCCTCCTCCAATCAGATCTCTGGAGCTTTAACATCTCAGTACATCACTGACAACTTCAACATTAGAAGTCTTTAATGGAGGTTAAAAGCTTTTAAAGGATTAATGAATAAAATGATGAGTAAAAAGTTGAATTATAAGCAAGTTCAGATATGAAGAGATCTTCATTAGTTTTATTAACTTAGTCTCCGTCTCTGTTGTAAAGCCGTCACTGTCTCCACTTTATCTCTTAGCCGTCTGGTTTGTTCACTCTGTGTTTGTGTTGCAGGAATGGGTCGCTTCCTCAGCGGAGTCACCGATGAGATGAAGCAGAATCACAGAGAAAGACTTTTTGCTGTCACTCACCAAAGTCTGGTGGAAGTGGCTGAAAGGTACAAACTTTATGTCCCCTTACATAACTCAGAAATGAAGAGAAGGAGAAGCTAAAAGAAAAAACAGACTGACAAACTGTTCCCGTTTATTCCCACATCAAGTGTTAACTCGTGTCTTGTTTTCCCCCTCGCTGCAGATACCTCGGCGTCGGTCAGAGGACTTGTGGAGTTGCTATCTTGGGTCCAGAGAACGAGGCGATTAAAAAAGATCCCTCATGGATCGTAAAATAATCCAGTCTGTCGGTAACTTGTGATTTAAATACTCAACTGGACTTCTGGAGAATCACAGCTGCAAGACTTATTCTGTACTGAATGCTGAAAGTCTACGGTTAGGATTTTTTATTAAAGAGTCAAAAAGCTGAAGCGCACAATATCAAGAGGAGGACTGAGAGCTGCTGTCATGGTTCAGATACGTCTTCATTCTGTATATATTTAATGAAATATATGATCATGTTGGAATACACTATGTGAGTGAGCTCTTCTTTTTGGGATCATTGTTAAAGTATCATCAAGAGATATATCATTTATATAAACTTCAATCAGGTGTTTTTGTTTTTTTCTGCAGGATACAAATGACTTTCTTCCTCTGTGGTTTACTCTGGGAAACTCAGAGCAGAGGAAGAACATCAGAGCCATTCTGTCTAATTCAA
>NC_089198.1:7762216-7792216 GCF_963930695.1 Labrus bergylta | reverse complement strand
CTGTGTGTGAGAGCTTCTCCAGTTCAGCGTCTTTCCTCTTCAGCTCAGTGATCTCCTGCTCCAGCTTCTCCTGAAGCTCTCTGACTCGACTCACTTCAGTTTGCTGCTGGGATCTGACCTGCTGCTTCACATCAGAGCGTCTTTTCTCCATGAGACGGATCAGCTCAGTGAAGATCTTCTCACTGTTCCCCACTGTTTTATCAGCAGAGCCATTGATATCCTCCACCTCCTGTTGGAGCAGCTTCACATCTTTCTCTCTGTCCTGGATTCTCTGCTGGATGTTTTGTCGACTCACCTCGAGCTCTCTCTGCTTCTCGCTCCTTTCTGCTGCAGCTGAGACTGTGTCATGACCTTTGTGTTCGTCCACAGAGCAGAGATAACAGATAGACTGCTGATCAGTACGACAGAACATCTTCATCACTTCATCATGACGAGAGCAGACGTTCTCCTGGAGCTTCTTGGAGGGCTCCACCAGCTTGTGTTTCTTTAATGGAGCTGCTTCAAAATGAGGCTGAAGATGTTTCTCACAGTAAGAGGCCGGACACTGCAGACAGGACTTACAGGCTTTCAGTTTCCTCCCGGTGCAGACATCACAGGCCACATCTTCAGGTCCAGCATAGCAGTGATCAGCAGGAGCAGCTTGGAGTCCAGTCTTCTTCAGCTCCTCCACTAAAACTGCCAACATGGTGTTTTTCACCAAAACAGGCCTCGGTGTGAAAGTCTTCCTACACTGAGGGCAGCTGTAGATTGTCTTTTCATCCTCTTTATCCCAGTGGCTTTTAATACAGTTCATACAGTAACTATGTCCACAGGGAACAGTCACCGGATCCTTCAGGAGATCCAGACAGATGGAACAAGAGAAGGCCTCCCAGTCTAGTTGAACTCCTTTCTGCGCCATTTCTCCTCTCTGTAACGACGACTGTCTGAGTTTCACTTCTTAGAAATCAAACTAGTTTAACCTCTTATCTACACAGCATGTGTTTGTTCAGTATCTGCTCTTGCACCGTCCCACATGTTGGTTACACCCATCCTCAAACTGTAGATCTAAAGGGGAGGGAACAAGAAAATAAACGTCAGAGTGGAGCTGGCTGAGTCTGAGAGCAGGAAGAAGAGGGAGGGGTTAACAAGCTCTGACTCATGTTTCATTACTCTGACAGGGCAGATTCTCAACATGAATACATAACCTCTCTCTGTTGCATGGAAGAAAACTCTATAAGCAAGCATGTAAAAAACTCTAGTCACACATTTCTTAACATGTAAAAAGAAGTGAATAAAACACAGAGAATAACTGAACATGTTTTACAACTACTGTCAGAACGGCGCTACCTGTGAACACCAGCATTACAAGCTGTGAAAATCTGAGACACCACAGGGAGGCGTCAGAGTTCCACTGAACTTCACCACCATTGGAAGAGGTGTTTTCACACACTGGTGGTTCACATACTGGATTAAATACATTGACCTGACCTTTATTCCTTGTTTTTAACTATCAGATGGTCAAACTGATGATCAAGCAGATCATTGATATTGTCTTTAAACATACTTCACCTCAGATTGAAGTCATAATCCTGTTTCAAATACAAACCGACTGATTCCTACTGCTGCTTTAATTTACAAAAGTCGGTTTGATTCCAAGTAATGGAAGAATTTGAATATGTAGTAGAAGTAGTACACCGACAAAAAATACCTCAGTGTCCTTTTGTCGCTGCTCATTTGCTGATCCATGCTGCACGGGGCTGGGGAGCTCACTTGTTGGTTACACCTATCTTGCACTCGTATATTAGTGAAGGAGAGGGAACCAGGAAATGTGTGCACAGGGTGGAGTTGAGCAATCGGGAGGGGTTACCATGCTGCCCTCACGCATGTGATGAATTCTCTTAAAGGGACAGAGTGAGTTTGTCAGTCTGAGTTTTATCGTGCAGTTAAGATTAAAAGACAACATTGAACAACCACATGATGTTTTTAAATAACTTACAGCTCACAATAGTTGAAGCAAACATTGAAAAGCTTCATGTTTGGTTTCCTCTGAAATCTACAGTTTCATAGAGCTATTTTGTATAACTGAAAAAAGTTTTCTTGTGCTTTAAAGGAGAAGACAACACAGACAGTGTACAAACAAACAACAACATACAGATTCATAAAAGACGTAATGCTGCAATAGAGAGGTTAGACTTTGGAGAATTCTTACAACAATGTGATAAAATAGTATGCAGAAGTTTAAATTTGTGATTCATCTACGTATGTTTTACCAAGTGTTGTAGTCAAGACCACACAAACTGAGACCAAGACAAACCTGAAATCAGAGTGCTCAGAGACTGAGACAAGACCAAGACCATAAAGATAAATAAAACAATCATCATCTTGTGTGCAGGGGGTGTGTCACTCACTTAAACTGTAACACCCAGAAGGTTTCAGCAGTAACCGGGGGATATAAATCAAATCATGAATTTAATTTTTTTTTTATTCTTTTAGAAAGGGGCGTTTACCTTCTTATCACAGTAATGACGTGGAAAAAGATCCCATCAGTGGTGGTCTTGACTGGTAATGCTTTAAAATCCGAGACCGAGATGAGGCCGAGTAAAAATGCTTCAGATTACGAGACGAGGCCGAGACCTTTAAAAGACCCAGACTGATTTTGAGTACTACAACTCTACAGTTTACCCACCTTCACTTCTTTATCAGGCACAAGTAAGTAGGCTCAGGACTGGTGAAATCAAAGTTTGTAGTTATGTTTCAACAGTGAATAAAATATACAAAGCATTCATTATCAGGTATGTTCATATTCTGGCTGAGGCTGGTTAAGTGTCCCTTCTCAGGTCAGTGGTTACACTAATGTGGGAAGGCAGCTTGAAGTGAGCACCTGCAATACAGGGCTGTCAAAATCTGAGAAACCACAGGGAGGCGTCAGAGTGCCACTGAACTTCACCACCTTAAGGAAATGTGTCAATACACCTTTTTAAATGTGATCTTTGAATAAATGGTTTAGATGTTTGAATTTCGACCCAATAATAGTTAGTGAAGACTGGTTTAATCAAACTTTGTAGTAATGATGCAACAGTGCATACAAATATCTCAACTAGAGACGTTTGGATTTTTGACTGATATACTCTGCAGTCATTATCAGGTTATTTATTAAGTCTGGCTGAGGCTCGTTAGTGGAAATTGCAAAAAGGCCGTTCTTTTTTTAAGTACAATAGAGCGACACCTAAACAGTCAAATAAGGAGAATGGTATTGGCTGAAACAGTGGATACTTTTATGAATGAGATACATTTCTAATGTGCAGCTATAAGTCCGTTCTTTTAGAAGACTAACATCCCACCAATAAACGATCAATCGTTTGGATCCAATCAGTAAAAGTCTTTAAAACAAGACATCTTCTATCATTTTACTCTCCACTGAAAGTCTGTTTCAAAAGATAGGTCTTACATTGTTTTAAATTTTATAATTCAGAGACTTTGTTACTTTGATTTTCAGATGCGGTGTCTTCCACATATCAGGAGCATAAAAACATATTCTTCATCACTTTTTTTTTTCTGATAATATTTCCTGCAGCCTTCAGCCTCTGTGCTTTCTAATTAGTATTGTGTTATGATGTTTTTAGATTATGATAATTCATGTTTTAAGATACCTCATTGTACATATTTCTATCAGTTGGGTAGATGGTTAGCGATACAGCACAGATAAGAGAACAAAAGTCATCACTAGCACTGACAGCCTTCATGACTTAAAGGTCACATATTCTCCTCCTCTTCAACCTGTTTAAATAAGTCTCAGCGCTCCACAAAACATGTCTGTGAAGTTTCTTGTTCTAAATCCACTCTGATCCTGTATTTGATCATGCCTATAAACCCCTCTATTTCAGCCCTGCTCAGAACAGGCTGTGTGTGTACGTGCGAGGGTGAAAGGTTAACAGAATGCCTGAGATCCATGTCTGCTGTGGTGCAAGGAAAACGAGAGGGACTGGTCAGAGGAATGTCCCACGTCCACATATGATATTGAAATCAAGAAATTTGGCTTTACTGGTTTCGTCAAAGTACCGTAGTATGCGAGTGCAGTGAAGAAAAGTATAATCAGCTTTCTGTAGAAACATGGAAAAAAAACATAGATGTTAACACATTGTCCCCTAATGACTTACAGAACTCAGCAGAGTCTCCAGGAGTCCAGTTAAACCCCTGTCCAGCATGTAGAGGCTGGACAGAGAGGCGTCAGAGTTCCACTGAACTTCACCACCATTGGAAGAGGTGTTTTCACATACTGGTGGTTCACATACTGGATTAAATACATTGACCTGACCTTTATTCCTTGTTTTTGTCTATCAGATGGTCAAACCGATGATTGAAGCAGATCATTGATGTTGTCTTTAGACATACTTCACCTCAGATTGAAGTCATAATCCTGTTTCAAATACAAACCTACTGATTCCTACTTTTGTCTTAACTTAAAAAGCCTCCCCTTAAAACAGTCGGTTTGATTCCAAGTAATGAAAGAATTTGGATATGTAGTAGTAGTAGTAGTAGTAGTAGTACAACAATCAAAAATAGTTTTAAAAAACCTAACACTAACAGTTAAATGTTATCAGACCAATCCCTCACCAGGTACTAGCTGTAAACATATTTCCCATTCCAACAAAGTATTTGATTTGACCATGCGGCAACCAGTGCAGTGTTGAAAAATGAAGCCAATGTGGAAGTGCAAAATCCTGCAGTTCATCGAGTGTCCACTAGAGGCTGGCTCCAGGAACACCGGAATTCACATTCACACAACACATGCAAATAAAAAACTGTTTTTACAGCATGAATAAATATGTTAACAGCCTGGATTAGTTGTTGTCCACATGGGCACACACTGTACGGAGAGTGTATTTTTCTACAACAAATCCGATTTGAGGAACGATACGTGTTAACCATATTTAGCCAAGTAGCTGACATGATTGACAGGTGGGCGCGATGTGTACGAGGCTTAAAACCCGCCTCAGCTCCAGCTCTCAGTCTAGAAAGTTAGACTGAGACAGGATTTCCAGCATGGTGGCTGCTGCTGATGAGCCTCAGGAGCCCCTGCTGTAACAGATGGGTGACATCACTCAGGCTTCATCCATTAATATTTACAGTTTATGTTTCATACACATAATCCTCCTACAGTTAAATAAAAAGCTAATTAGCTAGCTTATCTTTTAATAGTTTTACCGGTCAGTTTTAGAAGAGAAAATGACTTTCAGATGATTGTTTCTTAATTCTTGGCTTGCTGATGAGCTTTATGTCTGACATGTTTTTTTGTTGTTGCCTCCCTTCGTAAACAGCCAGTGACTACACCATGTATCCGTTCTCAGTCCAAAATGGAAAAGACTTCCAGAATCTTCTCTCGGTCTATCTGGATGCAGCTTTCTTCCCGTGTTTACGAGAGCAGGATTTCTGGTGAGTGGTGACTGCTGCTTCTCATATTTGTTTCATATTTGTATTTATTTGACTTGATAGCATTGTAGCAAAAGTCAACTTTTAAATATTCAGTGAAGATTTTGTCTTTATAGTCAGCTGTTAACTCTGTTAGTTGGACTGTTTGTCCTGAGGCTGGCTTCACACTAGGGGAGTTTAGGCCTGATTTTGGGCATTTTATTTGTCCAAATAATCCTCAAGTGTGTGGTGTCAATACGATTATTTTACAGCTCCTGATCGAGTCAGAGCCTCCCCGATCTGGAATCCTAAATACAAAAACATGTTTGATATTTACCATTCCAGATCGGGCTGCCTCCGACTGAATACCTGCAGTAGCCAAAAAGAGAGCGAAGAGAGCATCACTTTTACAGCTCACAAACATGCCAGTGAACACAAACATAACTGTGCCCTGAGCCAAGAGGAATATAGAAAAAGAAGAGCAGCTTGAGTAACAACATGAGTGGCTTTTTAATGTCTCGACTGTCTTCCATATTTGTTTTTCTTCTGAAGTCACGTTTGATCACACGAGTTTCTGTGAGATCTCGTGTCTGTGGGATCACCACTGTGAACTCGTTTCTACAAACTGCAGGTGTGTGGTCTCACAGTAGGGTCAAATCGTCTAGTGTGTGCAGTCGGAGGATTATAATGTTTAGAATCATTTAGCTGTCCTTATGTCTTTGGTCTCCCACGTTTTTTAAATAGGTTAAGATCTGAATATTGTCGAGTGTGTAGCCAGCCTAAAAGAGTCCAAGACCTTTCTGATATCACTTGTTTGAAACAGTCGCTGATGAAATCTGCTCTTCACTAGTTCATTTCTGTTTGTGTTGATTTTGCAGGCAGGAGGGCTGGAGGCTGGAGAATGAAAACCCAACAGATCCCAACTCCCCTCTGGTCTTTAAAGGAGTGGTGTTCAATGAAATGAAAGGGGCTTTTGTAAGTCTACACTTTCTGAATCATAGTTTTATATGTAGATACAATATAGTGAAGTTTAAGTGTTCTTTTAAGGAGCTTCAGATATCTTATATTTCATGTTACCTAAAAGCACCTCATGGATTAAGTTTGAGAGTGAAGTGGTTCGTGGTAACTCCAAGTGTTTTTTTTCTTGCTTTTATATTTATACTCACTTTAAATATGTTATGACATCATGGAACAAAGTTAAAATTATGCCTGCTCACGGTTTAGTAGTTGGCAAAAAAAACAAAACAACTCAGGCCCTGCTGTGTCCACTTAGCGTTTTCTTTTTTTCAGGCAGAAAAGAGCTGGCTGTGCGCTGAGAATAAAAGCGCTGCACGTCCGTCCTGTCTCTATGACAACAGTCTGTTGACAACAGCTCCTGTATGACCGACACTGTTCCGTTGCTTTTCTCTGTTTGATTTTTATCTGTCACTTTGAGCATCAAACGGAGGATGCTTGACCTCCAAATTTTTCCTGGATGATGAGCTCAATAATAATGACATCCCCGTTCTCACGGCTCCGATCAGACACAGAGCAAGGACCCAACTGATGTACTTTATGATTGGCTGGTTGAAAGAAAAGCGCCGGTGACGTCAACAGCGGCCTCATAAAAAGTTGAAAGATTTTTAGTTTGAAGCGCTCGGAGCGGCCGCACAAATTAGGCAGAGCGCTCGGAAGAAAGGCGCTGGACGCTGCGCTTTGCTGCTGCTGCAAACGCTCTCTCCTCATTGGGAACAATAGAACAAAGACACTCAGAAAAAGCTAACAAAATCTATAAAATGCTAGGCGGACATGGGGCCTAATGCAACAGCAGTGAAACAAGTTCCAGATATGAGATGAACAGGTGACGTCAGATAAATGGTTTCGAAATAAGAGTGTGTCAGTGACTGTTTAACGTTTGATTGTGTGTTTTTTTTTAGTCTGACAACGAGCGCGTGTACGCCCAGCACCTCCAGAACAAGCTGTATCCAGACCACACGTACTCTGTGGTGTCAGGAGGAGAGCCTCTAGCCATCCCTGACCTTACCTGGGAACAGCTCAAGCAGTTCCACGCCACGCATTACCACCCCAGCAACGCCAGGTACATGGACACACACACGTGTACACTGTGAGCCTAGAAGGGACAGGAAACTGTAAAGTGCTGTGAAGAAATGAGATGAGAGCAGGTGTTAGCCAGCAGAATCCTTTCTTTGTTACATTTAATAATCTCCTGCAGCAGAACGATACAGGCTCACATTGACACAGTAGATATGAAACACAGGAAACTTTAATAATTTGATGGTAACATACCTGATAATGAATGCTTTGTATATTTTATTCACTGTTGAAACATAACTACAAAGTTTGATTTCACCAGTCCTGAGCCTAATTACTTGTGCCTGATAAAGAAGTGAAGGTGGGTAAACTGTAGAGTTGTAGTACTCAAAATCAGTGCTACAGTTACAGTTTAAGTGAGTGACACCCCCCTGCACAGAAGATGATGATTGTTTTATTGATATTCATGGTCTTGGTCTTATCTTGGTCTCGCCCTGCCTTGGTCTTGATCTTGGTCTCGTCTCGGTCTCTGAGCACTCTGGTTTCAGGTATATCTTGGTCTCAGTTAGTGTGGTCTTGACTACAACACTTGGTAAAACATACGTAGATGAATCACAAATTTAAACTTCTGCGTACTATTTTATTATAGTTTTGTATGAATTCTCCAAAGTCTAACCTCTCTATTGCAGCATTACGTCTTTTATGAATCTGTATGTTGTTGTATGTTTGTACACAGCCTCATTTCAGGTAGTATTTTCTGTTTTCATTCTCTCTGTGTTGTCTTCTCCTTTAAAGCACAAGAAAACTTTTTTCAGTTATACAAAACAGCTCTATGAAACTGTAGATTTCAGAGGAAACCAAACATGAAGCTTTTCAATGTTTGCTTCAACTATTGTGAGCTGTAAGTTATTTAAAAACATCATGTGGTTGTTCATCGTTTTGTTTTCATCTTAACTGTATGATAAAACTCAGACTGACAGACTCACACTGTCCCTTTAAGAGAATTCATCACATGCGTGAGGGCAGCATGGTAACCCCTCCCTATTGCTCAACTCCACTCTGTGCACACATTTCCTGGTTCCCTCTCGCTCACTAATATACGAGTGCAAGATAGGTGTAACCAACAAGTGAGCTCCCCAGCCCCGTGCAGCGTGGATCAGCAAATGAGCAGCGACAAAAGGACACTGAGGTATTTTTTGTTGGTGTACTACTTCTACTACACATCCAAATTCTTCCATTACTTGGAATCAAACCGACTGTTTTAAGGGGAGGCTTTTTAAGTTAAGGCAAAAGTAGGAATCAGTAGGTTTGTATTTGAAACAGGATTATGACTTTAATTTGATTTGAAGTATGTTTAAAGACAATATCAATGATCTGCTTCAACCATCAGTTTGACCATCTGATAGACAGAAACAAGGAATAAAGGTCAGGTCAGTGTATTTAATCCAGTATGTGAACCACCAGTATGTGAAAACACCTCTTCTAATGGTGGTGAAGTTCAGTGGAACTCTGACGCCTCCCTGTGGTGTCTCAGATTTTCACAGCTTGTAATGCTGGTGTTCACAGGTAGCTCCGTTCTGACAGTAGTTGTAGAACATGTTCAGTTATTCTCTGTGTTTTATTCACTTCTTTTTACATGTTAAGAAATGTGTGACTAGAGTTTTTTACATGCTTGCTTATAGAGTTTTCTTCCATGCAACAGAGAGTGGTTATGTATTCATGTTGAGAATCTGCCCTGTCAGAGTAATGAAACATGAGTCAGAGCTTGTTAACCCCTCCCTCTTCTTCCTCCTATCACACACAGCCAGCTTCACTCTGACATTTATTTCCTTGTTCTCTCCCTTTTAGATCTACAGTTTGAGGATGAGTGTAACCAACATGTGGGACGGTGCAAGAGCAGACACTGAACAAACACATGCTGTTTAGATGAGAGGTTAAACTAGTTTGATTTCTAAGAAGTGAAACTCAGACAGTTGTCGTTACAGAGAGGAGAAATGGCGCAGAAAGGAGTTCAACTAGACCAGGAGGCCTTCTCTTGTTCCATCTGTCTGGATCTCCTGAAGGATCCGGTTGCTATTCCCTGTGGACACAGTTACTGTATGAGCTGTATTAAAAGCCACTGGGATAAAGAGGATGAGAAGACAATCTACAGCTGCCCTCAGTGTAGGCAGGACTTCACACCAAGGCCTGTCTTGAGGAAAAACACCATGTTGGCAGATTTAGTGGAGGAGCTGAAGAAGACTGGACTCCAAGCTGCTCCTGCTGATCACTGCTATGATGGACCTGATGATGTGGCCTGTGATGTCTGCACCGGGAGGAAACTGAAAGCCTGTAAGTCCTGTCTGCAGTGTCTGGCCTCTTACTGTGAGAAACATCTTCAGCCTCATTTTGAACTACCTGTCTTCAAGAAACACAAGCTGGTGGAGCCCTCCAAGAAGCTCCAGGAGAACGTCTGCTCTTGTCATAATGAGGAAATGAAAGTATTTTGTCGTACTGATCAGCAGTCTATCTGTTATCTCTGTTTAATGGATGAACACAAAGGTCATGACACAGTCTCAGCTGCAGTAGAAAGGAGCGAGAGGCAGAGAGAGCTCGAGGTGAGTCGACAAAACATCCAGCAGAGAATCCAGGACAGAGAGAAAGATGTGAAGCTGCTTCAACAGGAGGTGGAGGCTATCAATGGCTCTGCTGATAAAACAGTGGGGAACAGTGAGAAGATCTTCACTGAGCTGATCCGTCTCATGGAGAAAAGACGCTCTGATGTGAAGCAGCAGGTCAGATCCCAGCAGCAAACTGAAGTGAGTCGAGTCAGAGAGCTTCAGGAGAAGCTGGAGCAGGAGATCACTGAGCTGAAGAGGAAAGACGCTGAACTGGAGAAGCTCTCACACACAGAAGATCACAACCAGTTTCTACACGACTACCCCTCACTGTCACCACTCAGTGAATCTACACACTCATCCAGCATCAAGATCCGTCCTCTGAGGTACTTTGAGGATGTGACAGCAGCTGTGTCAGAAGTCAGAGATAAACTTCAGGATGTCCTGAGAGAGAAATGGACAAACATCTCACAGACAGTGACTGAAGTGGATGTTTTACTGTCAGAACCAAAACCAGAGCCCAAGACCAGAGCTGAGTTCTTAAAATATTCATGTGACATCACACTGGATCCAAACACAGCACGCACACAGCTGTTATTATCTGATGAGAACAGAAAAGTAACAGCAATGAGAAAAGAACAGTCTTATTCTAGTCACCCAGACAGATTCACTGGTAGGTGTCAGGTCCTGAGTAAAGAGAGTCTGACTGGACGTTGTTATTGGGAAGTGGAGTTGAGAGGAAGAGGACTTTATGTAGCAGTCACATACAAGAATATCAGCAGAACAGGGGGCTCAGATGAATGTTGGTTTGGACGTAATGACAAGTCTTGGGCGTTAGATTGTTACAACAACAGTTATGACTTTTGGTACAACAATGTCAGGACTCCTGTCTCAGGTCCTCGGTCCTCCAGAGTAGGAGTGTACCTGGATCACAGAGCAGGTATTCTGTCCTTCTACAGCATCTCTGAAACCATGACTCTCCTCCACAGAGTCCAGACCACATTCACTCAGCCTCTACATGCTGGACTCTGGATTCAACATTTTGAAGAATCTGCTGAGTTGTGTAAGCTGAAGTAGACAGAAGTCATTAGGGGACAATGTGTTAACATCTATGTTTTTTTTCCATGTTTCTACAGAAAGCTGATTATACTTTTCTTCACTCGCATACTACGGTACTTTGACGAAACCAGTAAAGCCAAATTTCTTGATTTCAATATCATATGTGGACGTAGGACATTCCTCTGACCAGTCCCTCTCGTTTTCCTTGCACCACAGCAGACATGGATCTCAAGCATTCTGTTAACCTTTCACCCTTGCACGTACACACACAGCCTGTTCTGAGCAGGGCTGAAATAGAGGGGTTTATAGACATGATCAAATACAGGATCAGAGTGGATTTAGAACAAGAAACTTCACAGACATGTTTAGAGGAGCTCTGAGACTTATTTAAACATGTTGAAGAGGAGGAGAATATGTGACCTTTAATTCATGAAGGTTGTCAGTGCTAGTGATGACTTTTGTTCTCTTATCTGTGCTGTATCACTAACCATCTGCTATTTGTAATGATGTAAAGTTTTGAATAAATTTGCATATAAAACTATAATTCATTTGTTTAGCTGAAGTAGACAGAAGTCATTAGGGGACAATGTGTTAACATGTGTTTTTTTCCATGTTTCAACAGAAAGCTGATTATACTTTTCTTCACTGCACTTGCATACTACGGTACTATGACGAAACCAGTAATGCCAGATTTCTGGATTTCATAGATTTCAATATCATATGTGGACGTGTGACCTTCCTCTGACCTGTCACTTAGAGCCCACTAGTTTTCTTTGCACCACAGCAGACATGGACCTGAGTATAAGCATTCTTTTAACCTTTCACCCTTTCACACGTGCACACGCACGTCTTCAAAAGAATAAGGTAAACAGAAGTTTGCTCCTTCTCTACATTTAAAGGCACAGACACAGAAACAGCCTGTTCTGAGCAGGGCTGAAATAGAGGGGTTTATAGACATGATTGAATACAGGATCAGAGTGGATTTAGAACAAAAGACAGACAAGTTTGAGACTTATTTAAACATGTTGAAGAGGAGGAGAATATGTGAACCATCGACTATTTGTAATGATGTGAAGTTTTGAATAAATTTGCAAATAAATCTATGGTTCATTTGTATAGATTTCTCTGTCAGACCAAATTAGCAGTAACCCCCCCCCCCCCCCCCCCCCCCTAAAATTGATAGAAAAATGTACAATGAGGTACCTTAAAACATGAAATATCATAATCTACAAACATCATAACACAATACCAATCAAAAAGCACAGAGGCTGAAGGCCGCAGGAATTATTATCAGACCAAAAAAGTGATGAAGAATATGTTTTTATGCTCCTGATATGTGGAAGACACTGCATCTGAAAATCAAAGTAACAAAGTCTATGAATAATACAATTTAAAACAACGTAAGACCTATCTTTTGAAGGGCTTGGTTGTTCCGATGACCAATTCAAGAATCTTTTAAAAACACAATTTGAAAGCATGCATCAGGTTCATTAAAATGTGAGATTTATATTCATGTTGGTTTTGTGTTTTTTAAAATGACATTTAAATCTTTTTTTTTCAAAAGGTAAGACTAAAAATGTCAAGTAGTGTAACCACTGAAAAATTAAGAATATTTTATATTTTATACATCTAGAGTATATGTAAGTGTACTCATGATTGTAATTACTTCATTTTAAAATAGCACAAGAAAATAGATTTTATTAGGATTATCCCTAAATTCATAAATTATGCCCTTTTTCAATACTGAGCGGGGCACAAAGCTGAAAACACCTCTGTTTTCTAATTAATTTTTGGCAAATTATGTAAAAATTGTTAAAAAAAACATGTTATTTCACTGCAATAGAGGACTACTTTAATTCCACTTTAATTTCCCTGTATTTTATTATAATTTTTACAAGAAATACTGGTTACACCAATTGACGCAAACCAGTTACACCAACTGACCATACTGCTTCTACAGTCAAAGGCCATTGTTTCTTGAAGAAATTGTTGTTAGCTTCCTCCATTTAATGTTTGCTCCACCTACCAAAGTGCACAGAATACCAGTACGCTGATGACAGTAATGTAGCACATTTGTCTTAAACACAGAATAGTATAAAACTGAAGTGAATAGATCTGCCTTTTGGATGGGTCTCATAGATCGGCAAATTCTTACTGATACCTGATCTGGCTGTCTTAGTCAGGATCGGTGCATCCTTAATTAATTCATATCTTAAGTAAATTACAACATCTGATCAAAATCTTCAGGGGGAATTAATTTCTTCAGTATTTGGAATAAACTCAAGGTACTTGTGCCCTAATCAAAGGATAACATACCCAGAGGCAACACTTTACCTCTCTCCTTCTTTACATCATGGCCATCACAGCCCAAACAGCATTGCCACCTTCTATAGTACCAGACTTTGGCTGGCAAGCTCTAGGTAGCGACACGCTGATACTACCTACCACATGGCCCCTAATAGCCGACACATCTAAAATGCAACTACTGGTGCCAATATTACAGCATACAAACATATATTAGATCATACATGTTTAAAGGTGCACTATGTAGATTTGGTGGTGAAATTTGAAAGTTGGAGAAGTGAAACAATTCTTTGATATATTTTCTGAATTGAATACGCAAACTTCATTCAAAGTAAAAAATGGGTCCCTGGAACACTGTTTGGAGATATAAAGCTACCAGGAGAGTTACGCTTTCACTGTTGCGGGCCCACCACCATAAATTCTCCAGTAGCATTTTATCTTCAAACAGTGTTACAGGGACCAAATTTTCATCTGAGGACAGTTTGTGTTTAGAGTTATGATGGACATATACCACATAATCTGTAAATATCTCCAATTTTCACACTTCTCTACCAAAACTACATAGTGCACCTTTATAAATGTAAGTAAATGGAACACAAATATGCAATTTTAAGCTAAACATTTACAAAATGCCAGGATATTTTGTCCTAGACCCTTGATAATAAGGTTGTGGATGGATAACCACTTTAATCAACATAAAAAAATACTGATATTTGACAAAAGTGGCCTCTAACAGAACGGCTTGTCATAAATGTCAAATAGTGTAACCGGTTACACCATCTGACATTTCCACTTCAAATCAAATTTGACAGGCATTATCATTGAGACCTATGTAAGCACATTTCCTGGTGTGAACATTTCAAATCTAATTTTCGAAGTGAATACAAATTTTTATAATTATCATAAATTGTTAATGTTTTTCTGAGGTCATACCATTTGACATACCTGACCACGCCCTTAAAATGTCAAATTATCTCATGTTTTAAAGAGAGTTGCTAAACATGGCGTGCAGCAGTTAGGACCATCAGGGGTTCTTCTTTGTGATATCATTTATTGTCACATGATATGATGAACATATTAACTAAATGGCTCCTTCAATGGTGGTTACACCATGTTGACAATTTGGTACTTGACTGGGTGACACGATTTCCCTAAAATAATTATAATAATAAGACCAATGATGTTCCATCACTTTTGTTTACTATTGAACAGTTCTATTGTAAGATTATGCCAGGCTAGTTCATAGGGTGTTATATGAAAATTTAACCTTTTATTAAAGCAAGTTTACTTCTTTTGTACAAAGTTTCAATGGTTACACCACTTAGACATTTTGGCCTAAATACCCCAAATATTCTCTAAAAATGTATAATAAATATAAATTTTAGACTAGGTCCTCAAAACAAAGGATGAAAGCATGTCATCTGTGCATTTATTTTTAGATTTTGAGCCTTTAAAAGTTAACTAAACCTTATGGACACAAAAAAATGAGCATCACTTCATTGACCCATAAACCATTTATTCAAAGTTCACATTTATAAAAGGCGTATTGACACATTTCCAAAGCCTGACACATGAAAAAATAACCAGAAAATTCTATTCTTTTGGAATTGAGATGTTTATTAAACCCTTAAACAAAATCCCCCAAAAAAATGTTGTCATATCATGTTGTTTATGATATTTTTTTTGTAGCACATTTGATACATCAGGCGTTTTTGGCAATTTTTTGCACACATTTCAGGAAGCTTTTCTCGTTGTTTTTTTTAACATAACACTTTTTACAGCCTTTTTAGTTTAACATTTTGAAAATACAGAACATTTCAAACAGTTCTTCTTGTTTTTTTAACATAACACTTTTTACAGCCTTTTTATTTTAACATTTTGAAAATACAGAACATTTCAGGCAGTTTTTCTCATTTTTTTAACATAACACTTTTTACAGCCTTTTTATTTCATTTTGTGGTAGGCACAAAAACAGTTTCTGTCCTTGTTCAGGTAAAGATGCACCTTACACTTCTCACAGTAGACATGTGAGAAGTGATTGCCAGTGCAGTGCTTGCATCTCTGTCGGGTTTCCCATGTTGGAAAATGATCAATGCCATCCCTTCTCACATCAAGAGGCACACTGCAGCTTGGTCTTTTACGGGGTGGTGTTGGAGTCTCTTCTGGAGAGGATAGTGGTCTGCCACACCTGATTTTGGCCTTTCCTGCGCTTGTCAGAGAAGTGCCAACCAAAGCCTGAAACCTTCGCAGAGGCATGGGTTTCTTCTTGGGGTTTAGCTTCTTCTGGTCTCTTCTGTAGAGGTTCCACGCATTGATGACTGCCACTGTAACAGTGTGCCACCAGATGTACATGTACCATCTTCAGGATCTGAAGCTGAACTTGTAAAGTGCAGACAGCATATCAAGGAGATCAGCACCTCCCATGAACTTGTTGGATTTTGGATTATGACTTCAATCTGAGGTGAAGTATGTTTAAAGACAATATCAATGATCTGCTTCAATCATCAGTTTGAGCATCTGATAGACAAAAACAAGGAATAAAGGTCAAGTCAATGTATTCCTCACATGTTTCATCTGTGGAGCGACATATTCAACAAGTACGTCCTCCATCATTTCTTATAAACTGAGAGAAAATGTGTCCTGAAATTCGAGGAGGCTGAGAAGACAGCTCGATATTTATCTATTTTTTTTTTTTTCACTACAGCCCCCACTTTGACGAGGTGGAGCGCCTGAGAGTGCTGGTGATGATGTCAGCACAGGAGTTAGCCAATGGGATCTCCTACTCGGGCCACATGTACGCCATGACACGTGCAGGCCGTCACCTGACTCCAGCAGGAGACCTCAATGAGACGCTTGGTGGGATGGAACAGGTATGCACCTGGAGTGTTGATCCTAAAAAACTAAAATGATAGTGTCTGACTCCTGCACGTCAGCTTTAAGAAGTGTTGTCATAGTGATTTAAAGCTTGAAGTAAATTACGCAGACGCAGATTTAAGACATACAGTATAGCATGATTTCTTTCTGACAAGCAGAGACAATTTCATTTGTTCCTACTTTGTGCAAGAGGTTTTTTGTTTTTCCATTCTCTCGCTTCATATTTTATCCATCTTTTATCAATGATTACTTCAGGTGAAGTTTATGAAGAGGGTCGCTGAGTTGTCCGACCTCAGCCAAGTCATCCGAACGCTCGTCAGGATCAAGAAGCATCTTCTCAACCCGGACAGCATGAGGTGAGATGTTACACCTGAGGAGAGGTTTTCTTTTAAAAGGTTTTGTTTTGGGGCTTTTTGGGCCTTTATTTTAGAGACAGGACAGTGGACAGAGTCAGAAATCAGAGAGAGAGAGAGAGAGAGAGAGAGAGAGTGGGGAAAGCAGGAAATGAGCTGTCACATCTTTTGAAACATCTTTCATTGAAAATAAACCTGATAGGTTGAACAATATCAGAAACTCTGGTCGCAGGAGGAGATGGTGGTGAGTCCTAAAGCTAAACCCATTAAGAACCACTCCTCTAAATATATCCCTGCCATAGTGAGTTCACATTATATTAAAGGCAGAACCGTCTCTGCAGATTAAAGAAGATAAAATAATGGAAAAGATGAGGAAAGGCCGTCTTATAGAAACGCAAAAATACAGATTTTAAAGTCAAAAATCTTTGAAGAAGCAAAATAACACCAACACAAAACAGTTGAACCTTTGACTTCAATAGTTGTGAGATCACCTGTAATTTTATTTTGTCCTTTATTATGAGACATTCCTTCAAAACAAAGTCCTGTGCATGCATGAGATTATAAATATAACGCTTATTTGTTTTTTTTTAATACCTGAGTACAATATTCCACCAGTACCGCTCAGCTCTCTTTTAACCATAGTTTACATCTTATTGTATAATATAACTGTTTTGTTTGTATATATACTGGTGGGTTTAGTATTTGTATATGTTCTATATTTAACTACTTCTCTACAGGTGTGCTCCGACAGGTTTTTGTTGTACTTGTACAGTGACAGTAAAGATCATCTTCTCTGATTTCAGGAGCAAAACTTCCAGCCGTGTCAGATGAAAACGTTCTTCCAGCTTCCCTTCCCTGTTCACTTTATCAGCGAGAGTATTCGTACGGTACCCTTCTCCCACCACGACTACGCCAGGTAACCACACCTGTACCTGGCAGCACTTCCTTTAAAAGTGTGATTTACACGGACAGTTTTTCTACGTGTAACTTTTAGTTCATCTAAAGTGTAATAAAAACTTTTTGTTTCCTTTTTTCTCTTAAAGTTTGTGCATCTTGGCGAGGATGATGACGGCTAAGTTTCTGCATGGAGAAATCAGGGAGAAGGGAGGAGCCTACGGGGGCGGGGCCAGGATGGGAGGAGGTCTTTTCTCTTTTTACTCGTACAGGTGAGAGGCCGCCACACCACACTCAACAAAGTTTTAAAAAACATTATGGAAATTGTAATGACGTGGAAATACAACAACAGTTCATTTTGTTGCCTTGGCTGAAACAAGTTTAATATTTTATATACACTCAGGCTTTCTCGAACCTTAGAAAACGATGTGCATTTTGGTTAATAGGTGTATTTAATGGAATCTAATACATACAAAATCTCCGTACTTATGAAGGAGTAGAGGTAGATTCTATAAAAGGGGGCAGGCTGGGTTGTCTTCAAGATATGAATTTTGTTAAAGGTCACACATCCTCCTCCTCTTCTTCAGTGTAAATAAGTCTCAGAGCTCCTCAAAACATGTGTGTGAAGTTTCTTGTTCTAAATCAACTCTGATCCAGTATTTGATCATGTCTATAAACCCCTCTATTTCAGCCCTGCTCAGAACAGGCTGTTTCTGTGTCTGTACCTTTAAATATGTAAATGAGCTGTGTTTGACCACACCCCCTCTCTGGAAGTGCTCGGGTGTCTCAGGCTTTCTCGCTACCTGCTCTATTGTTTACGGTGAGAAGGCAGACTCAGAGAGCAGAACAAACACCTAGCTGTGGGAGTGTCACCCACCTGGGGGAGGGGCTACTGCCCTTTGTGATGTCATGAAGGGAAAATCGCTAAACGGCCTGTTTGAGCACACATTTTCTGAAAAGTGGAGCAGGCAGAAGACGGAGAGGATGGGCTTTTCTCATCATTGGGGGGTTTGTAGACGGACTAGAGACACATAGAAACATGATGAAGAGGATTTAACAGAATATGTGACCTTTAAAATTGATTTTAAATCAAGTTTTGGAGAGACAAGGGAAAGAACCAAAGTTGCAGCAGCACTTATTTTGTTCTAATCTAATGAAATTTGAATTGAATTCCTGAAAGACATTTGTTGCCATATTCTCAAATGTGACCTCTTCTTCCTCCCTTTGTCCAAAATGCAAAATGTTTATATTCCAAGAATATTCAGGCGATCTGTCTGGAAAAAAAGAGACACAGAAGACTGAACAATTTACTAAGGGAAGCCATCATGGGGCGTTTTTGGGAGCTGTAATAAAATATTCCAAATTACTTCTACGTTTAAAAAGAATCTTCTTTGAGATGAACAGTGTGTCGTTGATTTTGTATTTCTTTCTCGTACTTCTCTAAGGGATCCAAACTCGGTGCAGACCTTGTCTGCGTTTCGTCGAGGTGTGGACTGGGCGAAGTCGGGACAGTTCACCCAGCAGGACATCGATGAAGCTAAACTGTCAGTGTTCTCGGCTGTAGACTCGCCTGTGGCCCCCGCGGACAAAGGTGAGGAACGACTGAGTGATCCCTCCAGCTGCTGTCAGGATGCGTCACCTGATCCTCCTCCAATCAGATCTCTGGAGCTTTAACATCTCAGTACATCACTGACATCTTCAACATTAGAAGTCTTTAATGGAGGTTAAAAGCTTTTAAAGGATTAATGAATAAAATGATGAGTAAAAAGTTGAATTATAAGCAAGTTCAGATATGAAGAGATCTTCATTAGTTTTATTAACTTAGTCTCCGTCTCTGTTGTAAAGCCGTCACTGTCTCCACTTTATCTCTTAGCCGTCTGGTTTGTTCACTCTGTGTTTGTGTTGCAGGAATGGGTCGCTTCCTCAGCGGAGTCACCGATGAGATGAAGCAGAATCACAGAGAAAGACTTTTTGCTGTCACTCACCAAAGTCTGGTGGAAGTGGCTGAAAGGTACAAACTTTATGTCCCCTTACATAACTCAGAAATGAAGAGAAGGAGAAGCTAAAAGAAAAAACAGACTGACAAACTGTTCCCGTTTATTCCCACATCAAGTGTTAACTCATGTCTTGTTTTCCCCCTCGCTGCAGATACCTCGGCGTCGGTCAGAGGACTTGTGGAGTTGCTATCTTGGGTCCAGAGAACGAGGCGATTAAAAAAGATCCCTCATGGATCGTAAAATAATCCAGTCTGTAGGTAACTTGTGATTTAAATACTCAACTGGACTTCTGGAGAATCACAGCTGCACGACTTCTTCTGTACTGAATGCTGAAAGTCTACGGTTAGGATTTTTTATTAAAGAGTCAAAAAGCTGAAGCGCACAATATCAAGAGGAGGACTGAGAACTGCTGTCATGGTTCAGATACGTCTTCATTCTGTATATATTTAATGAAATATATGATCATGTTGGAATACACTATGTGAGTGAGCTCTTCTTTTTGGGATCATTGCAAAAGTATCATCAAGAGATATATCATTTATATAAACTTCAATCAGGTGTTTTTGTTTTTTTCTGCAGGATACAAATGACTTTCTTCCTCTGTGGTTTACTCTGGGAAACTCAGAGCAGAGGAAGAACATCAGAGCCATTCTGTTTAATTCATACAACAAACTGTGTCATGTGCAAACACTCAGTCAGGTCATGTTGGTCTTTGTGGGGCGCAGGTAGTCTAGTGGTTTTTGTGCACGCCCCATGTATGGAGGCTGTGGTCCTATTTTCCACAAATTTCACATTTTCATTGGTTCCTCAGTTAGGAAATGATTGAACATGAATTATGATCTTAATATGTTTCCCTCAGTACGACCCTTATGAGGTAGAAGTAAACAAAAGCATATCAAGATCATAACTCATGTTCAACAACTTCCTAACTCTCTATCAATGAGCTGTAATCAGGAAGGTAATGAGAACAAACTCTTAGATAATGACCTGTTAACTATAGACTATGGTCATGTAGATAAGGTACTAATAAGTGCTTCATAATGACTAATAAGCAGCCAGTATGCTACTAGTTAGCATGCTAATAAGCCGCTAGTTAATGTTGAATATTATGACCTTAAATTGAAGTTTTAACAATTATTTTTCAAGTCTTTGAACACCACAGGTGAAATCAATTTCCCTCCATTTTATCGGGTTTGAAGCACAAATCAACAGATTTAAAACTCAGGGTGAATAAAACCAAAGAATTGCTGCAGGTCAACACATCTGGTGAGATGATTGAGTTTTTAAAATCAGACACTCTAACCTCAGTTCCCTTTTCTAAAATCCTAATTTACTGATAAATAAAACAGAGTCACACGTCTTTGCACACAATAAATGCTTTATTACTCTGACAGGACGGTCACATCTCACTGCCGGCACATGAAGGTAAAATGTTGCTCCACTTCCAAAACTACAGCAACAGCAGGACCCTACTCACAAACACCACTATAGAGATGTCACACACACACACACACACACACACACACACACACACACACACTCATACACACACACACACACAGAGAGAGAAAGCCCAGAGTGGATAGAAACTACAAAGGCAATAATAATTTAAGGGATTTTTTAACATGGATATCATTTTAAAAAAAGTCACCATTGTAGGCTCTAGGGTCACCGAAATATTTCATCACACATAAAGTAAATCATGCTTAACGCTTTTATATTATGTGTGCTGTGAGTTTGATGGCACTACAACATGTTATAGTATAGTTATTACATATTTAATTACCATATTTAATGATAAAAAAATCACTAAAATTACATGAAAGCCCTTTATCCAAAGCAACGTGATGTAGTTTATAGAGCAGGAGGACATTTATTCATAATGGGTTTTTGTTTTACCCTACACCTTACAAAAGGGATTTTATTGAACATTGGATTATTTATAGGCTATTGAAAAATCCTCAATTTATTTTTAAAGTATTATTTTCCAATCTGAGAAATGTAGTATGAAAAACGTGAGATCACATTTGTGTAAAATGATTTTCATGACACTACACCTCTCCTGGGTGAAGTTATTGAATATTTCTGTATCATATTTTTTCAGTATTGCAATTTGCAGACGGTCCCTGCGCATTCGAGCACCAGCCGGCTCGGCTTAGAGGCCAATGCAAGTTCCCCAGCGCGGAGGACGGCTCGTTTTGAGGAAAATATGAATGTAGCTCGCAGTCTATCTTGTTGTGATTGCAGAGAGGTGTCGGTTTTGTAAGAGCAATGTTCCGCTGATGAGTTATTGATCCGGGAAAGCCGAATCTGTGAATATATTTCTAAGTGTATCCCTTGCGGCAAAACAGATGACAAGACTTTAACATCTGTTATAAATGTCTTTCTGAGACAATATAACGGTGACCGTGCACAAGCAAAGCAGTTCTGTCCTTGTATTTAAGTCCAAGGTTAAAATATAGCTCAAATAAGTCCTGTGCTGTCATTTTTATCACAAGAACACAGAAGGCTAAGACTGGCTGGTTTCTGTTGTGCACCTGATATCTGGTGAGCAGGAGAAACTTTCACGTGAGCACCGGTTAGTTTCTGGTGCCCACGAGAAACATACATTTTTATTTTTTCTGCCTATGTCCCTTTAAGGGCTCCGTAGCTTTCTGATTAGTATTGTGTTATGATGTTTTTAGATTATTATAATTCATGTTTTAAGATACCTCATTGTACATTTTTCTATCAATGGGGGAGTTACTGCTAATTATGTCTGACAGAGAAATTTAAACAAATGAATTATAGATTTATTTGCAAATTTATTCAAAACTTTACATCATTACAAATAGTAGATGGTTAGCGATACAGCACAGATAAGAGAACAAAAGTCATCACTAGCACTGACAGCCTTCATGAATTAAAGGTCACATATTCTCCTCCTCTTCAACCTGTTTAAATAAGTCTCAGCGCTCCACAAAACATGTGTGTGAAGTTCCTTGTTCTAAATCCACTCTGATCCTGTATTTGATCATGCCTATAAACCCCTCTATTTCAGCCCTGCTCAGAACATGCTGTGTGTGTACGTGTGAGGGTGAAAGGTTAACAGAATGCCTGAGATCCATGTCTGCTGTGGTGCAAGGAAAACGAGAGGGACTGGTCAGAGGAATGTCCTACGTCCACATATGATATTGAAATCAAGAAATTTGGCTTTACTGGTTTCGTCAAAGTACCGTAGTATGCGAGTGCAGTGAAGAAAAGTATAATCAGCTTTCTGTAGAAACATGGAAAAAAAACATAGATGTTAACACATTGTCCCCTAATGACTTACAGAACTCAGCAGAGTCTCCAGGAGTCCAGTTAAACCCCTGTCCAGCATGTAGAGGCTGGACAGAGAGGCGTCAGAGTTCCACTAAACTTCACCACCATTGGAAGAGGTGTTTTCACATACTGGTGGTTCACATACTGGATTAAATACATTGACCTGACCTTTAGTCCTTGTTTTTGTCTATCAGATGGTCAAACCGATAATTGAAGCAGATCATTGATGTTGTCTTTAAACATACTTCACCTCAGATTGAAGTCATAATCCTGTTTCAAATACAAACCTACTGATTCCTACTGCTGCTTTAATTTACAAAGCCTTGCCTTGCAACAGTCGGTTTGATTCCAAGTAATGAAAGAATTGCACAACCAGTGCAGTGTTGAAAAATGAAGCCAATGTGGAAGTGCAAAATCCTGCAGTTCATCGAGTGTCCACTAGAGGCTGGCTCCAGGAACACCGGAATTCACATTCACACAACACATGCAAATAAAAAACTGTTTTTACAGCATGAATAAATATGTTAACAGCCTGGATTAGTTGTTGTCCACATGGGCACACACTGTACGGAGAGTGTATTTTTCTACAACAAATCCGATTTAAGGAACGATACGTGTTAACCATATTTAGCCAAGTAGCTGACATGATTGACAGGTGGGCGCGATGTGTACGAGGCTTAAAACCCGCCTCAGCTCCAGCTCTCAGTCTAGAAAGTTAGACTGAGACAGGATTTCCAGCATGGTGGCTGCTGCTGATGAGCCTCAGGAGCCCCTGCTGTAACAGATGGGTGACATCACTCAGGCTTCATCCATTAATATTTACAGTTTATGTTTCATACACATAATCCTCCTACAGTTAAATTAAAAGCTAATTAGCTAGCTTATCTTTTAATAGTTTTACCGGTCAGTTTTAGAAGAGAAAATGACTTTCAGATGATTGTTTCTTAATTCTTGGCTTGCTGATGAGCTTTATGTCTGACATGTTTTTTTGTTGTTGCCTCCCTTCGTAAACAGCCAGTGACTACACCATGTATCCGTTCTCAACCCAAAATGGAAAAGACTTCCAGAATCTTCTCTCGGTCTATCTGGATGCAGCTTTCTTCCCGTGTTTACGAGAGCAGGATTTCTGGTGAGTGGTGACTGCTGCTTCTCATATTTGTTTCATGTTTGTATTTATTTGACTTGATAGCATTGTAGCAAAAGTCAACTTTTAAATATTCAGTGAAGATTTTGTCTTTATAGTCAGCTGTTAACTCTGTTAGTTGGACTGTTTGTCCTGAGGCTGGCTTCACACTAGGGGAGTTTAGGCCTGATTTTGGGCCTTTTATTTGTCCAAATAATCCTCAAGTGTGTGGTGTCAATACGATTATTTTACAGCTCCTGATCGAGTCAGAGCCTCCCCGATCTGGAATCCTAAATACAAAAACATGTTTGATATTTACCATTCCAGATCGGGCTGCCTCCGACTGAATACCTGCAGTAGCCAAAAAGAGAGTGAAGAGAGCATCACTTTTACAGCTCACAAACATGCCAGTGAACACAAACATAACTGTGCCCTGAGCCAAGAGGAATATAGAAAAAGAAGAGCAGCTTGAGTAACAACATGAGTGGCTTTTTAATGTCTCGACTGTCTTCCATATTTGTTTTTCTTCTGAAGTCACGTTTGATCACACGAGTTTCTGTGAGATCTCGTGTCTGTGGGATCACCACTGTGAACTCGTTTCTACAAACTGCAGGTGTGTGGTCTCACAGTCGGGTCAAATCGTCTAGTGCAGGGGTGGCCAACCAGTCAGAGACTAAGAGCCACAATTTTTGCTGTCTAACTGCAAAGAGCCACATCATACACACAGGCACACATGAACATCGCCCTGTCCCTTCACCTCTCTTTTGCTCTCTGCCTCACTCTCGTCCTCCTCCACGTTCCTCTCTATTTCTCTCTCAAAATTAAAAAATAACAATAGCCTTGACACTCACAGACACACCCTGACACAGACACACACCCTCACACAGACACACACACACACCCTCACACAGACACACACACACACCCTCACACAGACAGACACATACCTCTGCTCAGCCACATTTACTGTATATGTCACACACCAACATGATATTGACAAAAATGGACTTAAAACTAACTAAGACCACAGGCCAGTCACTGTCAACAAGGAACATTGTGTGCACTGTCTCACACACACAAACTCTCAGTTCAACCAAGTCCACAAACAGAAATATAACAATTTACAATAATGTCAATAACAAAATGCGTGATTTTTTATCTTACTATGCATGTTGCTTCTTAGTGGGACTTCTGGCATTCCTTGCCTTGAACAATCCTCTTCAAATCTGGCTTGTATTCCGTTGTGGCCACTCGAAGCAATTCTTTCACATGTGTGTCTGTCAGAACAGATCGATGTTTTGATTTCACGTGTTTCAGGGTAGAAAACACAGACTCGCAGACGTATGTTGACCCAAACATTGACAGTAGCTTGAGCGCAGCCCGTTTGACATTGGGGTATTTTTCCATTGGCACACTCTTCCAGAACTCAATGGTCCGTTCCCTTAGAACAGGTTTCAGTTGGTCCTGCTCACAAAGATCGATCATCTCCAACTCGGCCGCTGCCTCGTCTGTGACTAGCGGGGCTTTCAAACAGTCCGTCTCTGCATTAAACGGGTCGACGAGGAACGTAATCTGTGGCCTTTTCAGCTGTAGATCACGGAACTGGGTCACAAAGCTTTCGTTAAGGTTTTCAACCAGTGTTGCATATCTGGCTGTTTGCTTTTTCAGGGCGGCACTGGTGGCTTGCCCGCTTGCTTTTAGCAGTGCGCGAAAATGCGCTAATTCTCCTTTTTGAATATGTGTCTTGAACAGCTTCAGTTTGTTGACAAATGCAAACACACTTTGCGCCAGGTCAGGCAGCATTTTTAACTTACCCTGCAGATCCAGGTTCAGTCTGTCCAGATGACACAGCATGTCGACCAAAAAGGCCAGATCCATAATCCACTTGGCGTCGGAAAGCTCGGGGTAGTCCTTGTCCTTCTCTTCCATGAATAGTTTCACGGCATCCAAAAGCTCAAAGAAGCGAGAAAGCACCTTGCCTTTAGACAGCCACCTCACAGTGCAGTGCAGCGGCAGGTCACCTGGAAGCCCTTGGTCCAGTTCGGTGATGAGATTCTTAAATTGCCTGTGGTTCAGTGCGTGTGTGCGGATGTAGTTGACGATTTCCATCACAGGCTTCATGACGTGGTCTAAATTCAGTGATTTAGACACCAGTTGCTCCCGGTGAATGATGCAGTGGAAATTCCAAAACTTGGGAAATGTGTTGTCAGCTTTGCACAGCCCCACAAGCCCGTTCACAGATCCGATCATAGATGCCGCTCCATCTGTGACTATTGCAGTTAGCTTCAGTACTGGCAGATTTGCTTTCACAAATGCAGCCATCATTGTTTCTTTCACATCGATGCCACGGGTTCTGTCCTTTAATGGCACAATATCAAGGATTTCTTCTTTTATCACACAATTTTTTGACACAGATCGTGCAAATATTGCCAACTGAGGCTTGTCTTGAATGTCACAAGACTCATCCAATGCGACACTAAAATACTCGCATGTTTGAAGATCAGAGTGCAACTGCGATTCAATTGCGGTGTTAATGTCCGATATTCTGTGTTCAACAGTGTGGCGGGACAGTTGAACGTCTGATATCATTCGTTTTAGTTTGTCGTTTTCTGGAGACAAGATTTCAACCATGTCACTGAGGCATTTTTTAATGAACTCCCCTTCATTGTATGGCTTTTTAGCTCGTGCTATGTTCCAAGCCAGTTAATACGATGCAAGCGTTACGATCTCTGAGTGCTTCGTAATTTTCTGGAACAACTGTGTCTGCTTTTCTGCCTGATTTTTCAAACTTGTTAACTTGTGCTTGCGAAGCTCAGTACCTTTTGGAAATTCCTGCTCGATGTTAGCATGGAGTGAGCTGAAGTGACGCTGAAGATTTGAAGCCTTGAAATGCGCTAATGACGCCTGGCATATAAGGCAGAATGGCTTGCCATTACGTTGAACGAAGAAATATAAACTCTCCCACTCTGTTAAAAACGTCCTGTGTTCATCTTCATATTTTCGTTTTGCTGTGCATTTTTTCCCTGCCATTTTCAGAGCGAACTTGGCTTGTTTCACACAAATTGTTTACTCAACAATAAGGCCCTCCCTCCCTCGAAGCTGATTGGTTCGCAGGCATTTTTGTGATTGGCTCGCAGGCTACATCAAAATTAGACATGTTGTCATGCCCTCATACTGACGGGCAAGGGCAATTTTTAACACAAACACAATGGATGGGCCTAACGTTACAACAACAAAACAGAACACACAAAATTCTATATGAACTGAGGAGCTGCATGAGACTGGGCAAAGAGCCACATGCGGCTCGGGAGCCGCGGGTTGGCCAAGCCTGGTCTAGTGTGTGCAGTCGGAGGATTATAATGTTTAGAATCATTTAGCTGTCCTTATGTCTTTGGTCTCCCACGTTTTTTAAATAGGTTAAGATCTGAATATTGTCGAGTGTGTAGCCAGCCTAAAAGAGTCCAAGACCTTTCTGATATCACTTGTTTGAAACAGTCGCTGATGAAATCTGCTCTTCACTAGTTCATTTCTGTTTGTGTTGATTTTGCAGGCAGGAGGGCTGGAGGCTGGAGAATGAAAACCCAACAGATCCCAACTCCCCTCTGGTCTTTAAAGGAGTGGTGTTCAATGAAATGAAAGGGGCGTTTGTAAGTCTACACTTTCAAAGTCACCTTTCTACACGTAGATACAATATAGTAAAGTGTTCTTTTAAATAGCTTCAGCAGGACATCGATGAAGCTAAACTGTCAGTGTTCTCGGCTGTAGACTCGCCTGTGGCCCCCGCGGACAAAGGTGAGGAACGACTGAGTGATTCCTCCAGCTGCTGTCAGGATGCCTCACCTGATCCTCCTCCAATCAGATCTCTGGAGCTTTAACATCTCAGTACATCACTGACAACTTCAACATTAGAAGTCTTTAATGGAGGTTAAAAGCTTTTAAAGGGTTAATGAATAAAATGATGAGTAAAAAGTTGAATTATAACCAAGTTCAGATATGAAGAGATCTTCATTAGTTTTATTAACTTCGTCTCCGTCTCTGTTGTAAAGCCGTCACTGTCTCCACTTTATCTCTTAGCCGTCTGGTTTGTTCACTCTGTGTTTGTGTTGCAGGAATGGGTCGCTTCCTCAGCGGAGTCACCGATGAGATGAAGCAGAATCACAGAGAAAGACTTTTTGCTGTCACTCACCAAAGTCTGGTGGAAGTGGCTGAAAGGTACAAACTTTATGTCCCCTTACATAACTCAGAAATGAAGAGAATGAGAAGCTAAAAGAAAAAACAGACTGACAAACTGTTCCCGTTTATTCCCACATCAAGTGTTAACTCGTGTCTTGTTTTCCCCCTCGCTGCAGATACCTCGGCGTCGGTCAGAGGACATGTGGAGTTGCTATCTTGGGTCCAGAGAACGAGGCGATTAAAAAAGATCCCTCATGGATCGTAAAATAATCCAGTCTGTAGGTAACTTGTGATTTAAATACTCAACTGGACTTCTGGAGAATCACAGCTGCACGACTTCTTCTGTACTGAATGCTGAAAGTCTACGGTTAGGATTTTTTATTAAAGAGTCAAAAAGCTGAAGCGCACAATATCAAGAGGAGGACTGAGAGCTGCTGTCATGGTTCAGATACGTCTTCATTCTGTATATATTTAATGAAATATATGATCATGTTGGAATACACTATGTGAGTGAGCTCTTCTTTTTGGGATCATTGTTAAAGTATCATCAAGAGATATATCATTTATATAAACTTCAATCAGGTGTTTTTGTTTTTTTCTGCAGGATACAAATGACTTTCTTCCTCTGTGGTTTACTCTGGGAAACTCAGAGCAGAGGAAGAACATCAGAGCCATTCTGTCTAATTCAAACAACAAACTGAGTCATGTGCAAACACTCAGTCAGGTCATGTTGGTCTTTGTGGGGGCGCAGGTAGTCTGGTGGTTTTTGTGCACGCCCCATGTATGGAGGCTGTGGTCCTATTTTCCACAATTTTCACATTTTCATTGGTTCCTCAGTTAGGAAGTGATTGAACATGAATTATGATCTTAATATGTTTCCCTCAGTACGACCCTTATGAGGTAGAAGTAAACAAAAGCATATCAAGATCATAACTCATGTTCAACAACTTCCTAACTCTCTATCAATGAGCTGTAATCAGGAAGGTAATGAGAACAAACTCTTAGATAATGACCTGTTAACTATAGACTATGGTCATGTAGATAAAGTACTAATAAGTGCTTCATAATGACTAATAAGCAGCCAGTATGCTACTAGTTAGCATGCTAATAAGCCGCTAGTTAATGTTGAATATTATGACCTTAAATTGAAGTTTTAACAATTATTTTTCAAGTCTTTGAACACCACAGTTGAAATCAATTTCCCTCCATTTTATCGTGTTGGAGGCACAAATCAACAGATTTAAAACTCAGGGTGAATAAAACCAAAGAATTGCTGCAGGTCAACACATCTGGTGAGATGATTGAGTTTTTAAAATCAGACACTCTAACCTCAGTTCCCTTTTCTAAAATCCTAATTTACTGATAAATAAAACAGAGTCACACGTCTTTGCACACAATAAATGTTTTATTACTCTGACAGGACGGTCACATCTCACTGCCGGCACATGAAGGTAAAATGTTGCTCCACTTCCAAAACTACAGCAACAGCAGGACCCTACTCACAAACACCACTGTAGAGATGTCACACACACACACACACACACACAGAAAGCCCAGAGTGGATAGAAACAACAAAGGCAATAATAATTTAAGGGATTTTTTAACATGGATATCATTTTAAAAATAGTCACCATTGTAGGCTCTAGGGTCACCGAAATATTTCATCACACATAAAGTAAATCATGCTTAATGCTTTTATATTATGTGTGCTGTGAGTTTGATGGCACTACAACATGTTATAGTATAGTTATTACATATTTAATTACCATATTTAATGATAAAAAAATCACTAAAATTACATTTATGCACATTTTACCAAACTAAGAGTTGTAGTATAATCAAGAGAAGATGGTTTATGTGTGCTGTGAGTTTGATGGCACTACAACATGTTATAATATAGTTAT
>NC_089198.1:7749716-7757216 GCF_963930695.1 Labrus bergylta | reverse complement strand
TCAAACTGATGATTGAAGCAGATCATTGATATTGTCTTTAAACATACTTCACCTCAGATTGAAGTCATAATCCTGTTTCAAATACAAACCGACTGATTCCTACTGCTGCTTTAATTTACAAAAGTCGGTTTGATTACAAGTAATGGAAGAATTTGGATATGTAGTAGAAGTAGTATACTGACAAAAAATACCTCAGTGTCCTTTTGTCGCTGCTCATTTGCTGATCCAGGCTACACGGGGCTGGGGAGCTCACTTGTTGGTTACACCTATCTTGCACTCGTATATTAGTGAAGGAGAGGAAACCAGGAAATGTGTGCACAGAGTGGAGTTGAGCAATAGGGAGGGGTTACCATGCTGCCCTCACTCATGTGATGAATTATCTTAAAGGGACAGTGTGAGTTTGTCAGTCTGAGTTTTATCATACAGTTAAGATTAAAAGACAACATTGAACAACCACATGATGTTTTTAAATAACTTACAGCTCACAATAGTTGAAGCAAACATTGAAAAGCTTCATGTTTGGTTTCCTCTGAAATCTACAGTTTCATAGAGCTGTTTTGTATAACTGAAAAAAGTTTTCTTGTGCTTTAAAGGAGAAGACAACACAGACAGTGTACAAACAAACAACAACATACAGATTCTTAAAAGACGTAGTACTGCAATAGAGAGGTTAGACTTTGGAGAATTCATACAAAAGTACAATAAAATAGTACGCAGAAGTTTAAATTTGTGTTTCATCTGTGTATGTTTTACCAAGTGTTGTAGTCAAGACCACATAAACTGAAACCAAGACATACCTGAAATCAGAGTGCTCAGAGACCGAGACAAGACCAAGGCAGGGCGAGACTGAGATAAGACCAAGACCATAAATATAAATAAAACAATCATCATCTTGTGTGCAGGGGGCGTGTCACTCACTTAAACTGTAACACCCAGAAGGTTTCAGCAGTAACCGGGGGATATAAATCAAATCATGAATTGAAGTTTTTTTTATTCTTTTAGAAAGGGGCGTTTACCTTCTTATCACAGTAATGACGTGGATAAATAGCCCATCAGTGGTAGTCTTGATTGGTAATGCTTTAAAATCCGAGACCGAGATGAGGCCGAGTAAAAATGCTTTAGATTACGAGACGAGGCCGAGACCTTTAAAAGACCCAGACTGATTTTAAGTACTGCAACTCTACAGTTTACCCACTTTCACTTCTTTATCAGGCTCAAGTACGTAGGCTCAGGACTGGTGAAATCAAAGTTTGTAGTTATGTTTCAACAGTGAATAAAATATACAAAGCATTCATTATCAGGTATGTTCATATTCTGGCTGAGGCTGGTTAAGTGTCCCTTCTCAGGTCAGTGGTTACACTAATGTGGGAAGGCAGCTTGAAGTGAGCACCTGCAATACAGGGCTGTCAAAATCTGAGAAACCACAGGGAGGCGTCAGAGTGCCACTGAACATCACCACCTTAAGGAAATGTGTCAATACATCGTTTTAAAAGTGATCTTTGAATAAATGGTTTAGATGTTTGAATTTCGACCCAATAATAGTTAGTGAAGACTGGTTTAATCAAACTTTGTGGTAATGATGCAACAGTGAATACAAATATCTCAACTAGAGACGTTTGGATTTTTGACTGATATACTCTGCAGTCATTATCAGGTTATTTATTAAGTCTGGCCGAGGCTCGTTAGTTTTAAACTGCAAAATGGCCGTTCTTTTTTTAAGTACAATAGAGTGACACCTAAACAGTCAAATAAGGAGAATGGTATTGGCTGAAACAGTGGATACTTTTATGAATGAGATACATTTCTAATGTGCAGCTATAAGTCCGACCTTTTAGAAGACTAACATCCCACCAATAAACGATCAATCGTTTGGATCCAATCAGTAAAAGTCTTTAAAACAAGACATCTTCTATCATTTTACTCTCCACTGAAAGTCTGTTTCAAAAGATAGGTCTTACGTTGTTTTAAATTTTATTATTCATAGACTTTGTTACTTTGATTTTCAGATGCGCTGTCTTCCACATATCAGGAGCATAAAAACATATTCCTCATCACTTTTTTTTGTCTGATAATATTTCCTGCAGCCTTCAGCCTCTGTGCTTTCTGATTAGTATTGTGTTATGATGTTTTTAGATTATGATAATTCATGTTTTAAGATACCTCATTGTACATATTTCTATCAATTGGGTAGATGGTTAGCGATACAGCACAGATAAGAGAACAAAAGTCATCACTAGCACTGACAGCCTTCATGACTTAAAGGTCACATATTCTCCTCCTCTTCAACATGTTTAAATAAGTCTCAGAGCTCCACAAAACATGTCTGTGAAGTTTCTTGTTCTAAATCCACTCTGATCCTGTATTTGATCATGCCTATAAACCCCTCTATTTCAGCCCTGCTCAGAACAGGCTGTGTGTGTACGTGCGAGGGTGAAAGGTTAACAGAATGCCTGAGATCCATGTCTGCTGTGGTGCAAGGAAAACGAGAGGGACTGGTCAGAGGAATGTCCTACGTCCACATATGATATTGAAATCAAGAAATTTGGCTTTACTGGTTTCGTCAAAGTACCGTAGTATGCGAGTGCAGTGAAGAAAAGTATAATCAGCTTTCTGTAGAAACATGGAAAAAAAACATAGATGTTAACACATTGTCCCCTAATGACTTACAGAACTCAGCAGAGTCTCCAGGAGTCCAGTTAAACCCCTGTCCAGCTTGTAGAGGCTGGACAGAGAGGCGTCAGAGTTCCACTGAACTTCACCACCATTGGAAGAGGTGTTTTCACATACTGGTGGTTCACATACTGGATTAAATACATTGACCTGACCTTTATTCCTTGTTTTTGTCTATCAGATGGTCAAACCGATGATTGAAGCAGATCATTGATGTTGTCTTTAGACGTACTTCACCTCAGATTGAAGTCATAATCCTGTTTCAAATACAAACCTACTGATTCCTACTGCTGCTTTAATTTACAAAGCCTCCCCTTGCAAAAGTCGGTTTGATTACAAGTAATGAAAGAATTTTGATATGTAGTAGTAGTAGTAGTAGTAGTAGTAGTAGTAGTAGTAGTAGTAGTAGTACAACAATCAAAAATAGTTTTAAAAAACCTCACACTAACAGTTAAATGTTATCAGACCAATCCCTCACCAGGTACTAGCTGTAAACATAATTCCCATTCCAACAAAGTATTTGATTTGACCATGCAGCAACCAGTGTAGTGTTGAAAAATGAGGCCAATGTGGAAGTGCAAAATCCTGCAGTTCATCGAGTGTCCACTAGAGGCTGGCTCCACCAGAACACCGGAATTCACATTCTCACAACACATGCAAATAAAAAACTGTTTTTACAGCATAAATAAACATGTTAACAGCCTGGATTAGTTGTTGTCCACATGGGCACACACTGTACGGAGAGTGTATTTTTCTACAACAAATCCGATTTGAGGAACGATACGTGTTAACCATATTTAGCCAAGTAGCTGACATGATTGACAGGTGGGCGCGGTGTGAACGGTTCATCAAGAGCCTTAAAACCCGCCTCAGCTCCAGCTCTCAGTCTAGAAAGTTAGACTGAGACAGGATTTCGAGCATGGTGGCTGCTGCTGATGAGCCTCAGGAGCCCCTGCTGTAACAGATGGGTGACATCACTCAGGCTTCATCCATTAATATTTACAGTTTATGTTTCATACATATAATCCTCCTACAGTTAAATAAAAAGCTAATTAGCTAGCTTATCTTTTAATAGTTTTACCGGTCACTTTTAGAAGAGAAAATGACTTTCAGATGATTGTTTCTTAATTCTTGGCTTGCTGATGAGCTTTATGTCTGACATGTTTTTTTGTTGTTGCCTCCCTTCGTAAACAGCCAGTGACTACACCATGTATCCGTTCTCAACCCAAAATGGAAAAGACTTCCAGAATCTTCTCTCGGTCTATCTGGATGCAGCTTTCTTCCCGTGTTTACGAGAGCAGGATTTCTGGTGAGTGGTGACTGCTGCTTCTCATATTTGTTTCATGTTTGTATTTATTTGACTTGATAGCATTGTAGCAAAAGTCAACTTTTAAATATTCAGTGAAGATTTTGTCTTTATAGTCAGCTGTTAACTCTGTTAGTTGGACTGTTTGTCCTGAGGCTGGCTTCACACTAGGGGAGTTTAGGCCTGATTTTGGGCCTTTTATTTGTCCAAATAATCTTCAAGTGTGTGGTGTCAATATGATTATTTTACAGCTCCTGATCGAGTCAGAGCCTCCCCGATCTGGAATCCTAAATACAAAAACATGTTTGATATTTACCATTCCAGATCGGGCTGCCTCCGACTGAATACCTGCAGTAGCCAAAAAGAGAGCGAAGAGAGCATCACTTTTACAGCTCACAAACATGCCAGTGAACACAAACATAACTGTGCCCTGAGCCAAGAGGAATATAGAAAAAGAAGAGCAGCTTGAGTAACAACATGAGTGGCTTTTTAATGTCTCGACTGTCTTCCATATTTGTTTTTCTTCTGAAGTCACGTTTGATCACACGAGTTTCTGTGAGATCTCGTGTCTGTGGGATCACCACTGTGAACTCGTTTCTACAAACTGCAGGTGTGTGGTCTCACAGTCGGGTCAAATCGTCTAGTGTGTGCAGTCGGAGGATTATAATGTTTAGAATCATTTAGCTGTCCTCATGTCTTTGGTCTCCCACGTTTTTTAAATAGGTTAAGATCTGAATATTGTCGAGTGTGTAGCCAGCCTAAAAGAGTCCAAGACCTTTCTGATATCACTTGTTTGAAACAGTCGCTGATGAAATCTGCTCTTCACTAGTTCATTTCTGTTTGTGTTGATTTTGCAGGCAGGAGGGCTGGAGGCTGGAGAATGAAAACCCAACAGATCCCAACTCCCCTCTGGTCTTTAAAGGAGTGGTGTTCAATGAAATGAAAGGGGCGTTTGTAAGTCTACACTTTCAAAGTCACCTTTCTACACGTAGATACAATATAGTAAAGTGTTCTTTTAAATAGCTTCAGCAGGACATCGATGAAGCTAAACTGTCAGTGTTCTCGGCTGTAGACTCGCCTGTGGCCCCCGCGGACAAAGGTGAGGAACGACTGAGTGATCCCTCCAGCTGCTGTCAGGATGCCTCACCTGATCCTCCTCCAATCAGATCTCTGGAGCTTTAACATCTCAGTACATCACTGACAACTTCAACATTAGAAGTCTTTAATGGAGGTTAAAAGCTTTTAAAGGATTAATGAATAAAATGATGAGTAAAAAGTTGAATTATAAGCAAGTTCAGATATGAAGAGATCTTCATTAGTTTTATTAACTTAGTCTCCGTCTCTGTTGTAAAGCCGTCACTGTCTCCACTTTATCTCTTAGCCGTCTGGTTTGTTCACTCTGTGTTTGTGTTGCAGGAATGGGTCGCTTCCTCAGCGGAGTCACCGATGAGATGAAGCAGAATCACAGAGAAAGACTTTTTGCTGTCACTCACCAAAGTCTGGTGGAAGTGGCTGAAAGGTACAAACTTTATGTCCCCTTACATAACTCAGAAATGAAGAGAATGAGAAGCTAAAAGAAAAAACAGACTGACAAACTGTTCCCGTTTATTCCCACATCAAGTGTTAACTCGTGTCTTGTTTTCCCCCTCGCTGCAGATACCTCGGCGTCGGTCAGAGGACTTGTGGAGTTGCTATCTTGGGTCCAGAGAACGAGGCGATTAAAAAAGATCCCTCATGGATTGTAAAATAATCCAGTCTGTAGGTAACTTGTGATTTAAATACTCAACTGGACTTCTGGAGAATCACAGCTGCACGACTTCTTCTGTACTGAATGCTGAAAGTCTACGGTTAGGATTTTTTATTAAAGAGTCAAAAAGCTGAAGCGCACAATATCAAGAGGAGGACTGAGAGCTGCTGTCATGGTTCAGATACGTCTTCATTCTGTATATATTTAATGAAATATATGATCATGTTGGAATACACTATGTGAGTGAGCTCTTCTTTTTGGGATCATTGTTAAAGTATCATCAAGAGATATATCATTTATATAAACTTCAATCAGGTGTTTTTGTTTTTTTCTGCAGGATACAAATGACTTTCTTCATCTGTGGTTTACTCTGGGAAACTCAGAGCAGAGGAAGAACATCAGAGCCATTCTGTCTAATTCAAACAACAAACTGAGTCATGTGCAAACACTCAGTCAGGTCATGTTGGTCTTTGTGGGGGCGCAGGTAGTCTAGTGGTTTTTGTGCACGCCCCATGTATGGAGGCTGTGGTCCTATTTTCCACAATTTTCACATTTTCATTGGTTCCTCAGTTAGGAAGTGATTGAACATGAATTATGATCTTAATATGTTTCCCTCAGTACGACTCTTATGAGGTAGAAGTAAACAAAAGCATATCAAGATCATAACTCATATTCAACAACTTCCTAACTCTCTATCAATGAGCTGTAATCAGGAAGGTAATGAGAACAAACTCTTAGATAATGACCTGTTAACTATAGACTATGGTCATGTAGATAAGGTACTAATAAGTGCTTAATAATGATCAATAAGCAGCCAGTATGCTACTAGTTAGCATGCTAATAAGCTGCTAGTTAATGTTGAATATTATGACCTTAAATTGAAGTTTTAACAATTATTTTTCAAGTCTTTGAACACCACAGGTGAAATCAATTTCCCTCCATTTTATCGGGTTTGAAGCACAAATCAACAGATTTAAAACTCAGGGTGAATAAAACCAAAGAATTGCTGCAGGTCAACACATCTGGTGAGATGATTGAGTTTTTTAAATCAGACACTCTAACCTCAGTTCCCTTTTCTAAAATCCTAATTTACTGATAAATAAAACAGAGTCACACGTCTTTGCACACAATAAATGCTTTATTACTCTGACAGGACGGTCACATCTCACTGCCGGAACATGAAGGTAAAATGTTGCTCCACTTCCAAAACTACAGCAACAGCAGGACCCTACTCACAAACACCACTATAGAGATGTCACACACACACACACACACACACACACACACACACACACACACACACACACACACACACACACACACACACACACACACACACACAGAAAGCCCAGAGTGGATAGAAACAACAAAGGCAATAATAATTTAAGGGATTTTTTAACATTGATATCATTAAAAAAATAGTCACCATTGTAGGCTCTAGGGTCACCGAAATATTTCATCACACATAAAGTAAATCATGCTTAACGCTTTTATATTATGTGTGCTGTGAGTTTGATGGCACTACAACATGTTATAGTATAGATATTACATATTTTATTACATATTTAATGATAAAAAATCACTAAAATTACATTTATGCACATTTTACCAAACTAAGAGTTGTAGTATAATCAAGAGAAGATGGTTTATGTGTGCTGTGAGTTTGATGGCACTACAACATGTTATAGTATAGTTATTACATATTTAATTACCATATTTAATGATAAAAAAATCACTAAAATTACATGAAAGCCCTTTATCCAAAGCAACGTGATGT
>NC_089198.1:7654716-7742216 GCF_963930695.1 Labrus bergylta | reverse complement strand
GTTCCACTGAACTTCACCACCATTGGAAGAGGTATTTTCACATACTGGTGGTTCACATACTGGATTAAATACATTGACCTGACCTTTATTCCTTGTTTTTGACTATCAGATGGTCAAACTGATGATCAAGCAGATTATTGATGTTGTCTTTAAACATACTTCACCTCAGATTGAAGTCATAATCCTGTTTCAAATACAAACCTACTGATTCCTACTTTTGCCTTAACTTAAAAAGCCTCCCCTTAAAACAGTCGGTTTGATTCCAAGTAATGGAAGAATTTGGATATGTAGTAGAAGTAGTACACCGACAAAAAATACCTCAGTGTCCTTTTGTCGCTGCTCATTTGCTGATCCACGCTGCACGGGGCTGGGGAGCTCACTTGTTGGTTACACCTATCTTGCACTCGTATATTAGTGAAGGAGAGGGAACCAGGAAATGTGTGCACAGAGTGGAGTTGAGCAATAGGGAGGGGTTACCATGCTGCCCTCACGCAGGTGATGAATTCTCTTAAAGGGACAGTGTGAGTTTGTCAGTCTGAGTTTTATCGTGCAGTTAAGATTAAAAGACAACATTGAACAACCACATGATGTTTTTAAATAACTTACAGCTCACAATAGTTGAAGCAAACATTGAAAAGCTTCATGTTTGGTTTCCTCTGAAATCTACAGTTTCATAGAGCTGTTTTGTATAACTGAAAAAAGTTTTCTTGTGCTTTAAAGGAGAAGACAACACAGACAGTGTACAAACAAACAACAACATACAGATTCATAAAAGACTTAATGCTGCAATAGAGAGGTTAGACTTTGGAGAATTCATACAAAAGTACAATAAAATAGTACGCAGAAGTTTAAATTTGTGTTTCATCTGTGTATGTTTTACCAAGTGTTGTAGTCAAGACCACACGAACTGAGACCAACACATACCTGAAATCAGAGTGCTCAGAGACCGAGACAAGACCAAGACCATAAATATAAATAAAACAATCATCATCTTGCAGGGGGGGTGTCACTCACTTAAACTGTAACACCCAGAAGGTTTCAGCAGTAACCGGGGGATATAAATCAAATCATGAATTGAAGTTTATTTAATTCTTTTAGAAAGGGGCGTTTACCTTCTTATCACAGTAATGACGTGGATAAATAGCCCATCAGTGGTAGTCTTGATTGGTAATGCTTTAAAATCCGAGACCGAGATGAGGCCGAGTAAAAATGCTTTAGATTACGAGACGAGGCCGAGACCTTTAAAAGATCCAGACTGATTTTGAGTACTGCAACTCTACAGTTTACCCACCTTCACTTCTTTATCAGGCACAAGTAAGTAGGCTCAGGACTGGTGAAATCAAAGTTTGTAGTTATGTTTCAACAGTGAATAAAATATACAAAGCATTCATTATCAGGTATGTTCATATTCTGATTGAGGCTGGTTAAGTGTCCCTTCTCATGTTAGCGGTTACACTAATGTGGGAAGGCAGCTTGAGGTGAGCACCTGCAATACAGGGCTGTCAAAATCTGAGAAACCACAGGGAGGCGTCAGAGTGCCACTGAACTTCACCACCTTAAGGAAATGTGTCGATACACCTTTTAGAAATGTGAACTTTGAATAAATGGTTTATATGAAATAGTAATAAGTCAGGACCTCACTAACTAAATGATGCAACAGTGAATACAAATATCTCAACTAGAGACGTTTGGATTTTTGACTGATATACTCTGCAGTCATTATCAGGTTATTTTTTCAGTCTGGCTGAGGCTCGTTAGTGGAAACTGCAAAAAGGCCGTTCTTTTTTTAAGTACAATAGAGCGACACCTAAACAGTCAAATAAGGAGAATGGTATTGGCTGAAACAGTGGATACTTTTATGAATGAGATACATTTCTAATGTGCAGCTATAAGTCCATTCTTTTAGAAGACTAACATCCCACCAATAAACGATCAATTGTTTCGATCCATTCAGTAAAAGTCTTTAAAACAAGACATCTTCTATCATTTTACTCTCCACTGAAAGTCTGTTTCAAAAGATAGGTCTTACATTGTTTTAAATTGTATAATTCATAGACTTTGTTACTTTGATTTTCAGATGCGGTGTCTTCCACATATCAGGAGCAAAAAAAGGTATTCTTCAACACTTTTTTTGTCTGATAATATTTCCTGTGGCCTTCAGCCTCTGTGCTTTCTAATTAGTATTGTGTTATGATGGTTCATCAAGAGGCTTAAAACCCGCCTCAGCTCCAGCTCTCAGTCTAGAAAGTTAGACTGAGACAGGATTTCCAGCATGGTGGCTGCTGCTGATGAGCCTCAGGAGCCCCTGCTGTAACAGATGGGTGACATCACTCAGGCTTCATCCATTAATATTTACAGTTTATGTTTCATACACATAATCCTCCTACAGTTAAATAAAAAGCTAATTAGTTATCTTATCTTTTAATAGTTTTACCGGTCAGTTTTAAAAGAGAAAATGACTTTCAGATGATTGTTTCTTAATTCTTGGCTTGCTGATGAGCTTTATGTCTGACATGTTTTTTTGTTGTTGCCTCCCTTCGTAAACAGCCAGTGACTACACCATGTATCCGTTCTCAACCCAAAATGGAAAAGACTTCCAGAATCTTCTCTCGGTCTATCTGGATGCAGCTTTCTTCCCGTGTTTACGAGAGCAGGATTTCTGGTGAGTGGTGACTGCTGCTTCTCATATTTGTTTCATATTTGTATTTATTTGACAAGATTTTGTCTTTATAGTCAGCTGTTAACTCTGTTAGTTGGACTGTTTGTCCTGAGGCTGGCTTCACACTAGGGGAGTTTAGGCCTGATTTTGGGCCTTTTATTTGTCCAAATAATCCTCAAGTGTGTGGTGTCAATACGATTATTTTACAGCTCCTGATCGAGTCAGAGCCTCCCCGATCTGGAATCCTAAATACAAAAACATGTTTGTTATTTACCATTCCAGATCGGGCTGCCTCCGACTGAATACCTGCAGTAGCCAAAAAGAGAGCGAAGAGAGCATCACTTTTACAGCTCACAAACATGCCAGTGAACACAAACATAACTGTGCCCTGAGCCAAGAGGAATATAGAAAAAGAAGCACTGAGTAACAACATGAGTGGCTTTTTAATGTCTCGACTGTCTTCCATATTTGTTTTTCTTCTGAAGTCACGTTTGATCACACGAGTTTCTGTGAGATCTCGTGTCTGTGGGATCACCACTGTGAACTCGTTTCTACAAACTGCAGGTGTGTGGTCTCACAGTCGGGTCAAATCGTCTAGTGTGTGCAGTCGGAGGATTATAATGTTTAGAATCATTTAGCTGTCCTCATGTCTTTGGTCTCCCACCTTTTTTAAATAGGTTAAGATCTGAATATTGTCGAGTGTGTAGCCAGCCTAAAAGAGTCCAAGACCTTTCTGATATCACTTGTTTGAAACAGTCGCTGATGAAATCTGCTCTTCACTAGTTCATTTCTGTTTGTGTTGATTTTGCAGGCAGGAGGGCTGGAGGCTGGAGAATGAAAACCCAACAGATCCCAACTCCCCTCTGGTCTTTAAAGGAGTGGTGTTCAATGAAATGAAAGGGGCTTTTGTAAGTCTACACTTTCTGAATCATAGTTTTATATGTAGATACAATATAGTGAAGTTTAAGTGTTCTTTTAAGGAGCTTCAGATATCTTATATTTCATGTTACCTAAAAGCACCTCATGGATTAAGTTTGAGAGTGAAGTGGTTCGTGGTAACTCCAAGTGTTTTTTTTCTTGCTTTTATATTTATACTCACTTTAAATATGTTATGACATCATGGAACAAAGTTAAAATTATGCCTGCTCACGGTTTAGTAGTTGACAAAAAAACAAAACAACTCAGGCCCTGCTGTGTCCACCTAGCGTTTTTTTTTTTCAGGCAGAAAAGAGCTGGCTCTGCGCTGAGAATAAAAGCGCTGCACGTCCGTCCTGTCTCTATGACAACAGTCTGTTGACAACAGCTCCTGTATGACCGACACTGTTCCGTTGCTTTTCTCTGTTTGATTTTTATCTGTCACTTTGAGCATCAAACGGAGGATGCTTGACCTCCAAATTTTTCCTGGATGATGAGCTCAATAATAATGACATCCCCGTTCTCACGGCTCCGATCAGACACAGAGCAAGGACCCAACTGATGTACTTTATGATTGGCTGGTTGAAAGAAAAGCGCCGGTGACGTCAACAGCGGCCTCATAAAAAGTTTAAAGACATTTAGTTTGAAGCGCTCGGAGTGGCCGCACAAATTAGGCAGAGCGCTCGGAAGAAAGGCGCTGGACGCTGCGCTTTGCTGCTGCTGCAAACGCTCTCTCCTCATTGGGAACAATAGAACAAAGACACTCAGAAAAAGCTAACAAAATCTATAAAATGCTCGGCGGACATGGGGCCTAATGCAACAGCAGTGAAACAAGTTCCAGATATGAGATGAACAGGTGACGTCAGATAAATGGTTTTGAAATAAGAGTGTGTCAGTGACTGTTTAACGTTTGATTGTGTGTTTTTTATTTTAGTCCGACAACGAGCGCGTGTACGCCCAGCACCTCCAGAACAAGCTGTATCCAGACCACACGTACTCTGTGGTGTCAGGAGGAGAGCCTCTAGCCATCCCTGACCTTACCTGGGAACAGCTCAAGCAGTTCCACGCCACGCATTACCACCCCAGCAACGCCAGGTACATGGACACACACACGTGTACACTGTGAGCCTAGAAGGGACAGGAAACTGTAAAGTGCTGTGAAGAAATGAGATGAGAGCAGGTGTTAGCCAGCAGAATCCTTTCTTTGTTACATTTAATAATCTCCTGCAGCAGAACGATGCAGGCTCACATTGACACAGTAGATATGAAACACAGGAAACTTTAATAATTTGATGGTAACTGATGCTAGTTTGTCTTTTTCATGCTTTATCGATCTTATTTATTTCAGAATGATCATAATTCCTTCAAAATAATTTAACATGCAGGCTTTAAAATTGCTCAGAAAACACCCCTGAGAGTGTCCTCCATGTGCTCCTCAGGTTCTTCACGTATGGAGATTTGCCTTTGGAGCAGCATCTGAAGCAGATCGAAGAGGAAGCTCTGTCCAAGTTTGAACGCATCAACCCGAACACAGAGGTCCCCCCCCAGCCACACTGGAGCAGCCCTGTGAGTGTCATAATCCAGACCAGCATCTGTAACTTCTACTGATCAATAGATCTTAAAAACTACACCAACAATCTCAACAGCTGTTTATTATTGCACGCTTTTATATTAACACACTGAAATGCATTGATTAGTCGTTTTGATGTCGTCGTGAATCTCAATGGTTTCCCCAGAGAGAGGACCATGTGACCTGCAGCCCTGACGCTCTGGCTCCGGATCCGGCCCGGCAGAACACGCTGTGTGTGAGCTACCTGCTGGGAGAGTAAGACCGAAAATCATTTCTTTTTATTTTGCATTAAGATGGGAGAAGCCATAAAAAGAGCCTCCATCCTCCTCTTTATTCATTACATCTTGGTTGTCATGTCGACGGCTTTTTAAAGACTGAGAGCTTTACAGTACAGAAAGGATTCACTCAACAATTCTCTTCATTCAAAGTGAAGTTTTTAGCGAGTCCTATTGTTCAGAAATATTTAAAATCTCTTTGTTTTTTTCCCCGCGCAGCATCACTGACACATTTGAAGGATTCACCCTCAGCCTGCTGTCGTCTCTCATGATCTCTGGACCCAACTCTCCCTTCTACAAAGCTCTCATCGAACCCAATATAGGAACTGACTTCTCCTCTGTTGTAGGGTGAGTATGCAGGACGCAAAGTAACAAACTCTCACAAATAAAATGATCAGCAAGCTCAGAGGTTATTTAGAGCGACGGCTGGAGAAGCAGCGAGGACAGAAGTTTGGTTTAATGTGGAGGACTTCTCTGATCCAGAGGCTCAACGACGGTCCAGAACCATTTGATCTGTCAGTGCTGAGACAGCCGATGGAGACGACAGAGAGGGGCAGGAGAGGATGGGGATGATGCCCCCTGGAGGATTTGAATGTTATGGCTCTAATGTTTTAAAATAAACATCCTCATTTTGGCACGTTTGTAAATATTTTACAGCCAGCCGCTAAGATTTCAGTTATTGTCAATCCATGCAATTCTCTAAACACCAGATAAGCCAATAGAAGAATGTAATTGCAGTAGCTGGGTTCAACCTGTAGAGGGCCGTAGCTATGCATATTTCTAACACAAAATGTGGAATTTAAATTTAGATACTTTGTACTCTGGGGGTTTAGTTACTCTTTAAAGACGGGTTTTCATCTATATGATTTTGCTAAGCTACTTAGATGACAACTTTCTTTTAGAAATGTCTATTAAAAGATAATTTAACATTTTAGTATATTGCTGCTGAGCTGTGATGCTCTGCCTCATGTGCTGCAGACAGCGCTCAGAGTACTGCATTGTTCTGAAATGTTGTGTTCTGCAGATATGACGGCAGCACCAAAGAGGCGTCGTTCAGTATAGGACTGCAGGGAATGGCCGAGGAGGACACCGAGAGAGTGAAGCAAATCATCAGCCAAACCATCAACGACATCATCGAGTAAGTCCCACGCTCCCTTTTGTATTTAAGACTTTAATATATGTTTACAAACCTGCTCTCTCTAAGTGTCAGCTTGTTTTGATAAAGCCATAAACTGTAAGGTCTACTTGCACATGAAGGATGATGAGTTGCTTGGTTACATGAAATTGAAACGGCACATAAGATAAAATGAGTCCTCGTCATCATCGACAGGAGCGGCTTTGAGGAGGAAAGAATCGACGCTCTCCTGCATAAGATCCAGATCCAGATGAAGCACCAGTCCACAAACTTCGGCCTGTCTCTGGCCTCGGTGAGTTCACAAACACAAGGACACTGCATGTATTTATAAACCTCTATGTGTGAGATATGTCAGGAAGAATGATGATGTTAGTTATGTTGTCTCTGCTGAAATCTTGTGTTTCTACCACTATATACTCTGTGTATTTCTATACAAATACAGAATGTTTTAAACATGTCTAAACGTATGAGATGAGCCTGTTTTCACAGCAGTTTATTTGCTGATTTCTTCCTTTTTTTGATGAGTTGCAGTAAACTCAATAATCACAGAGAGTATAATATTTAAAGGGATTACACATGTGTATGAGAAGTAAAGTTTTAATCACTATACATCAATGTAAGAGTCAAACAGGACACTTAGATTAGCTTTATTTTGTCAGTAATGTTATAATCGCTTTGTGGATTCTGCTGCATGTTTCACATGTCGGTTTCATTATTCATGGCTGTATGTATATACATTTTTGTTTTTTCTAGTACATTGCGTCATCGTGGAACCACGACGGCGACCCGGTGGAGCTGCTGCAGATCAACGACAGCGTTGCCAAGTTCAAACAGACCCTGAAGGAAAACCCTCGCTTCCTCCAGGACAAAGTCAAACACTACTTTAAGGTGTGTGACACTGGGAAAGTACTTTTCTTCAAAACATCCAGAAATATGTGAAAAAAAGGTTTAAAAAAAATACAAGAATAAACCTTTTACAAGTCTCACTAATGTTCTCTGTAGGGGGAAATACTCGGTCTGCTCTTAAGGTCAACCTCAGCAGCCCTGGAGTGTTTTAAGATCATGACAAAAAAACATGAACTTTGAAGGTTTTCTGTATCATTTGTGTTTTTTCTCTTCCTCTTCAAATCCCCATTACCCCCCCTACAGGAGAACACACACAGACTGACCCTGTCCATGAGTCCGGATGAGGTCTACTTGGAGAAACAGGCCAAAGCCGAGGAGGAGAAGCTCCAGAAAAAGATCCATGCTCTGTCAGACAGCGACAAAAAAGACATCTATGAAAAAGGTACAAATGATTGAAACTGCTCCACGGAGGAAATCTGTGTTTCTCTGCTTCTGTTAAAACACTTTCTGAGCTTGACTCTGTGAAATCACACAGAATTGTCTGAAGCAAACAGGCTTTTATTGGCTGCTTGATTGATTTGATTGAAGCCCCAAAAAATCCAATAAACCATCAGATTAACACAATAACTGGGAAAAAAACATCAAGCGCTGCAATGTGACTGTATACAGAATATATTCATGTTGACCTGTTCTAGATAGATTTAGTCATATAGTGTTACAATGCTGCATGTTCAAACTAAACATAGGCAGAGTTATAGAGCATGAGGTAAACATATGTTGGAGTAATCCCAGGATGAGTCAGCAGAGGGCGCTAAACGGCTTGAGGTGTTTTTTATTGACACCAGTATCAGATAAATAAGATGTTTTTTGAGCTGCAAATCATTCAAAGCTGCTCTATAAGTTTTCAAAGACAGACAAAAGTGTTACTGAATTGAGTGTCATTTGCCAGTTTTAGTCCGAGGGGGTGAGGAGTTGCCTTAAATATTAAAAACCGTCTTTGAGGGGACTTGTTAGAAACATTAAAGTACAGAGATTTACTGATGGAAAACCATAAAAGAACATTTCACCTGCATTCACTTTTCTGTTTATGACCCAACCAGTAAAACTTGTTGAAACATTTCAGAAGGATTTGATTGAGGCACTTCTGATTTAACTGTCTGTTTCATATTCATGTTCTTCTTCTTCTTCTTGGGAAAAGGTCTGGAGCTGCTGGCTGCTCAGAGCAAAACGCAGGACGCCTCCTGTTTGCCGGCGCTGAAAGTGTCTGACATTGAGCCCACGATCCCTGTTACTCCTGTTCAGATCAGCACAGCAGGTACGGCCCAGTGTCCGCTCTACACAAGTTTATAAAACATTATACACAACAAGGAAGAATCATCTCAGAGTGTTGTGGTTAAAACCCCTTAAAATGTTTCCTCTCCTTGTCTCCTTCAGTCGGTGTACCGGTGCAGTACTGTGAGCAGCCCACCAACGGGCTAGTTTACTTCAGAGCCATGTGCAGTCTCAACACACTGCCGGAGGACCTCAGGCTCTATGTCCCGCTCTTCTGCAGCGTTGTCACCAAGTAAGTTCACCTGACAGTCGATTGGACCAGAGCAAGATTTCAAAATGTGTCACCTGGTATATGAAAAGTTTGAAGATATTATGCTTTATTGATCTTTTCTGTATTTGTGTAAGGTTTGGACAGGTGGTGTTTGAAAGCATTTTAAAGATTGCATGTGTGTCTGTTTGTTAAATCAGGATGGGCTGTGGAGGTCTGGACTACAGACAACAGTCCCAGCAGATGGAGCTGAGGACTGGGGGCATGTCTGTCTCCACCCAGGTCGTCCCTGACTCCACCCAGCTGGACATGTACGAGCAGGTCAGTACCAGCTTACTGTGTTTGAAAAGTCTTACAAATATATGGATAGAAGTAATGTTTGGACAGAGACATTTCTGGACAAGAATACTTTAGATGATGTAGGGAGTGAGTCTGAGCCTGAAGGCAAAGCTCTCCATTTACCGGTCACCTATGATCATGAGCTATGGGTAGTGACCGAAATAATAAGATGGCGGATACAAGCGGCTGAAATGAGTTTCCTCCAGAGGTCGGCTGGGCTCAGTCTTAGAGAGAGGGCGAGGAGCTCAGACATTCTGGTAGAGTTCAGAGTAGAGCCGTTTCTCCCTCAAATCTAAAGGAGCCAGTCGAGGTGGTTCGGCCATCTGATTAGGATGCCACCTGGACGCCTCCCTTTGAGGTCTTCTGAGCACGCCCCAACTGGGAGGAGACCCCGGGGTAGACCCAGAGTTTACTGGAGGGATTACTGTGTATATCCCCACTGGCCTGGGAACACGTCAGAATCCCTCAGGAGGAACTGGGGAGAGAGAAGTCTGGGTTGAATTACTACTGCTGCCACAGAGACCTGACCTTTGATAAGTGGAAGAAAATGGATGAATGGAGTAATGAAGTATGCTGCTCCATGTCAGGTTCCTTCATATATGACATCACATGTAATTTAGTAACTTTATTCTATATTAATTAAATGTTTGTTCTTTATTATGATGATTCTTGTGCATTGTGGAAACCCATCTTCTTTCTGCTGCGTCGTCTTCAAAAATCAAATGTCTCCTCAAAGCTGCAGAAATTGAAACTGAGTGATCGTGTGTTACATAAACAGAGGTTGTGATTTATCTTGGTTCAGTGTTTAACTGCTGCTGGTTACATTACATCGGTATAAAACAGGTAATCAAAGAAGAGTCTTGTCTCTGTGTTCTCTGTTCCAGGGTGTCCTCCTGTCCTCCTCCTGCCTGGAGAGAAACCTTCCTCACATGTTTCATCTGTGGAGCGACATATTCAACAAGTACGTCCTCCATCACTTCTTATAAACTGAGAGAAAATGTGTCCTGAAATTCGAGGAGGCTGAGAAGACAGCTCGATATTTATCTTTTTTTTTTTTTTTTTCCCACTACAGCCCCCACTTTGACGAGGTGGAGCGCCTGAGAGTGCTGGTGATGATGTCAGCACAGGAGTTAGCCAATGGGATCTCCTACTCGGGCCACATGTACGCCATGACACGTGCAGGCCGTCACCTGACTCCAGCAGGAGACCTCAATGAGACGCTTGGTGGGATGGAACAGGTATGCACCTGGAGTGTTGATCCTAAAAAACTAAAATGATAGTGTCTGACTCCTGCACGTCAGCTTTAAGAAGTGTTGTCATAGTGATTTAAAGCTTGAAGTAAATTACGCAGACACAGATTCAAGACATACAGTATAGCATGATTTTTATCTGACAAGCAGAGACAATTTCATTTGTTCCTACTTTGTGCAAGAGGTTTTTTGTTTTTCCATTCTCTCGCTTCATATTTTATCCATCTTTTATCAATGATTACTTCAGGTGAAGTTTATGAAGAGGGTCACTGAGTTGTCCGACCTCAGCCAAGTTATCCGAACGCTCGTCAGGATCAAGAAGCATCTTCTCAACCCGGACAACATGAGGTGAGATGTTACACCTGAGGAGAGGTTTTCTTTTAAAAGGTTTTGTTTTGGGGCTTTTTGGGCCTTTATTTTAGAGACAGGACAGTGGACAGAGTCAGAAATCAGAGAGAGAGAGAGAGAGTGGGGAAAGCAGGAAATGAGCCACAGGTCGTCCGCTTGGAGGACTACAGCCTCCACACATGGGGCGTCCACTAACCACTAGGCTATGGTCGCCTCCATGGTGATAGATTTTTGAATGATGAAGAGATAGTGACAGTATTCTGCAGTTAATGTTATTTTAATTACTGCAACATGGTTTCAATATAAAGGGTCTGTTTGTAACATGCTCGTCAATGTAAATGTTTGTCTCTTACAGGTGTGCGATCAACACTACTCCACAGAAAATGTCGGACACGGCAGCACAGCTGGAGAGCTTCATGAAGGACGTGGCTGACAACAGAAAGGAGCGCAAACCGGTCAGAAGTAACATTATTGAGGTAAACTATCAACAAACAAATCAAAACATGAAAGCAGGCAGAATAATTCTTAAAATTAGATTTTAATATTCTCTTGATTTTTTTTTCTAAAGAGGCCTCTCGACCCATCGGATGTCTCGGGGCTGAGCCGGAAACTCATCTCTGTAAGTTTTCAGGAACATCTTACATTTCTGTGTTTGTTTGCTCGCTATGTCAGTGGTTCTCAACTGGTGGGTAGGGGCCCATAAGTGGGTCACAGAGCTGTTTTCAGTGGGTCGTGACTGAGTTCCTATGGGAAAAAAATGATGGTGTCAAAAAGTCTGTAAAGTTCTATGTTCTGTATCTTTGTTCTGTCACATCTTTTGAAACATCTTTCATTGAAAATAAACCTGATAGGTTGAACAATATCAGAAACTCTGGTCGCAGGAGGAGATGGTGGTGAGTCCTAAAGCTAAACCCATTAAGAACCACTCCTCTAAATATATCCCTGCCATAGTGAGTTCACATTATATTAAAGGCAGAACCGTCTCTGCAGATTAAAGAAGATAAAATAATGGAAAAGATGAAGAAAAGGCCGTCTTATAGAAACGCAAAAATACAGATTTTAAATTCAAAAATCTTTGAAGAAGCAAAATAACACCAACACAAAACAGTTGAACCTTTGATTTCAATAGTTGTGAGATCACCTGTAATTTTATTTTGTCCTTTATTATGAGACATTCCTTCAAAATAAAGTCCTGTGCATGCATGAGATTATAAATATAACGCTTATTTGTTTTTTTTTAATACCTGAGTACAATATTCCACCAGTACCGCTCAGCTCTCTTTTAACCATAGTTTACATCTTATTGTATAATATAACTGTTTTGTTTGTATATATACTGGTGGGTTTAGTATTTGTATATGTTCTATATTTAACTACTTCTCTACAGGTGTGCTCCGACAGGTTTTTGTTGTACTTGTACAGTGACAGTAAAGATCATCTTCTATGATTTCAGGAGCAAAACTTCCAGCCGTGTCAGATGAAAACGTTCTTCCAGCTTCCCTTCCCTGTTCACTTTATCAGCGAGAGTATTCGTACGGTACCCTTCTCCCACCACGACTACGCCAGGTAACCACACCTGTACCTGGCAGGGATGAGTGACAGCACTTCCTTTAAAAGTCTGATTTACACGGACAGTTCTTTGTCTTTCTACTTTTTTCTACGTGTAACTTTTAGTTCATCTAAAGTGTAATAAAAACTTTTTGTTTCCTTTTTTCTCTTAAAGTTTGTGCATCTTGGCGAGGATGATGACGGCTAAGTTTCTGCATGGAGAAATCAGGGAGAAGGGAGGAGCCTACGGGGGCGGGGCCAGGATGGGAGGAGGTCTTTTCTCTTTTTACTCGTACAGGTGCGAGGCCGCGACACCACACTCAACAAAGTTTTAAAAAACATTATGGAAATTGTAGTGACTTGGAAATACAATAACAGTTCATTTTGTTGCCTTGGCTGAAACAAGTTTAATATTTTATATACACTCAGGCTTTCTCGAACCTTAGAAAACGATGTGCATTTTGGTTAATAGGTGTATTTAATGGAATATAATACATACAAAATCTCCGTACTTATGAAGGAGTAGAGGTAGATTCTATTGAAGGGGGCAGGCTGGGTTGTCTTCAAGATATGAATTTTGTTAAAGGTGACATATCCTCCTCGTCTTCAACCAGTTTAAATAAGTCTCAGAGCTCCTCAAAACATGTGTGTGAAGTTTCTTGTTCTAAATCCACTCTGATCCTGTATTTGATCATGTCTATAAACCCCTCTATTTCAGCCCTGCTCAGAACAGGCTGTTTCTGTGCCTGTACCTTTAAATATGTAAATGAGCTGTGTTTGACCACGCCCCCTCTCTGGAAGTGCTCGGGTGTCTCAGGCTTTCTCGCTACCTGCTCTATTGTTTACGGTGAGAAGGCAGACTCAGAGGGCAGAACAAACACCTAGCTGTGGGAGTGTCACCCACCTGGGGGAGGGGCTACTGCCCTTTGTGATGTCATGAAGGGAAAATCTCTAAACGGCCTGTTTGAGCACACATTTTCTGAAAGGTGTAGCAGGCAGAAGACGGAGAGGATGGACTTTTCTCATCATTGGGGGGTTTGTAGACGGACTAGAGACACATAGAAACATGGTGAAGAGGATTTAACAGAATATGTGACCTTTAAAATGTATTTTAAATCAAGTTTTGGAGAGAGAAGCGAAAGAACCAAAGTTGCAGCAGCACTTATTTTGTTCTAATCTAATGAAATTTGAATTGAATTCCTGAAAGAGATTTGTTGCCATATTCTCAAATGTGACCTCTTCTTCCTCCCTTTGTCCAAAATGCAAAATGTTTATATTCCAAGAATATTCAGGCGATCTGTCTGGAAAAAAAGAGACACAGAAGACTGAACAATTTACTAAGGGAAGCCATCATGGGGCGTTTTTGGAAGCTGTAATAAAATATTCCAAATGATTTCTACGTTTAAAAAGAATCTTCTTTGAGTTGAACAGTGTGTCGTTGATTTTGTATTTCTTTCTCTTGCTTCTCTAAGGGATCCAAACTCGGTGCAGACCTTGTCTGCGTTTCGTCGAGGTGTGGACTGGGCGAAGTCGGGACAGTTCACCCAGCAGGACATCGATGAAGCTAAACTGTCAGTGTTCTCAGCTGTAGACTCGCCTGTGGCCCCCGCGGACAAAGGTGAGGAACGACTGAGTGATCCCTCCAGCTGCTGTCAGGATGCCTCACCTGATCCTCCTCCAATCAGATCTCTGGAGCTTTAACATCTCAGTACATCACTGACAACTTCAACATTAGAAGTCTTTAATGGAGGTTAAAAGCTTTTAAAGGATTAATGAATAAAATGATGAGTAAAAAGTTGAATTATAAGCAAGTTCAGATATGAAGAGATCTTCATTAGTTTTATTAACTTAGTCTCCGTCTCTGTTGTAAAGCCGTCACTGTCTCCACTTTATCTCTTAGCCGTCTGGTTTGTTCACTCTGTGTTTGTGTTGCAGGAATGGGTCGCTTCCTCAGCGGAGTCACCGATGAGATGAAGCAGAATCACAGAGAAAGACTTTTTGCTGTCACTCACCAAAGTCTGGTGGAAGTGGCTGAAAGGTACAAACTTTATGTCCCCTTACATAACTCAGAAATGAAGAGAAGGAGAAGCTAAAAGAAAAAACAGACTGACAAACTGTTCCCGTTTATTCCCACATCAAGTGTTAACTCGTGTCTTGTTTTCCCCCTCGCTGCAGATACCTCGGCGTCGGTCAGAGGACGTGTGGAGTTGCTATCTTGGGTCCAGAGAACGAGGCGATTAAAAAAGATCCCTCATGGATCGTGAAATAATCCAGTCTGTAGGTAACTTGTGATTTAAATACTCAACTGGACTTCTGGAGAATCACAGCTGCACGACTTCTTCTGTACTGAATGCTGAAAGTCTACGGTTAGGATTTTTTATTAAAGAGTCAAAAAGCTGAAGCGCACAATATCAAGAGGAGGACTGAGAGCTGCTGTCATGGTTCAGATACGTCTTCATTCTGTATATATTTAATGAAATATATGATCATGTTGGAATACACTATGTGAGTGAGCTCTTCTTTTTGGGATCATTGTTAAAGTATCATCAAGAGATATATCATTTATATAAACTTCAATCAGGTGTTTTTGTTTTTTTCTGCAGGATACAAATGACTTTCTTCCTCTGTGGTTTACTCTGGGAAACTCAGAGCAGAGGAAGAACATCAGAGCCATTCTGTCTAATTCAAACAACAAACTGAGTCATGTGCAAACACTCAGTCAGGTCATGTTGGTCTTTGTGGGGGCGCAGGTAGTCTAGTGGTTTTTGTGCACGCCCCATGTATGGAGGCTGTGGTCCTATTTTCCACAATTTTCACATTTTCATTGGTTCCTCAGTTAGGAAGTGATTGAACATGAATGATGATCTTAATATGTTTCCCTCAGTACGACCCTTATGAGGTAGAAGTAAACGAAAGCATATCAAGATCATAACTCATGTTCAGCAACTTCCTAACTCTCTATCAATGAGCTGTAATCAGGAGGGTAATGAGAACAAACTCTTAGATAATGACCTGTTAACTATAGACTATGGTCATGTAGATAAGGTACTAATAAGTGCTTCATAATGACCAATAAGCAGCCAGTATGCTACTAGTTAGCATGCTAACATGCTAGTTAATGTTGAATATTGTGACCTTAAATTGAAGTTTTAACAATTATTTTTCAAGTCTTTGAACACCACAGGTGAAATCAATTTCCCTCCATTTTATCGTGTTGGAGGCACAAATCAACAGATTTAAAACTCAGGGTGAATAAAACCAAAGAATTGCTGCAGGTCAACACATCTGGTGAGATGATTGAGTTTTTAAAATCAGACACTCTAACCTCAGTTCCCTTTTCTAAAATCCTAATTTACTGATAAATAAAACAGAGTCACACGTCTTTGCACACAATAAATGCTTTATTACTCTGACAGGACGGTCACATCTCACTGCCGGCACATGAAGGTAAAATGTTGCTCCACTTCCAAAACTACAGCAACAGCAGGACCCTACTCACAAACATCACTATAGAGATGTCACACACACACACACACACACACACACAGAAAGCCCAGAGTGGATAGAAACAACAAAGGCAATAATAATTTAAGGGATTTTTTAACATGGATATCATTAAAAAATAGTCACCATTGTAGGCTCAAGGGTCACCGAAATATTTCATCACACATAAAGTAAATCATGCTTAATGCTTTTATATTATGTGTGCTGTGAGTTTGATGGCACTACAACATGTTATAGTATAGTTATTACATATTTTATTACATATTTAATGATAAAAAAATCACTACAATTACATGAAAGCCCTTTATCCAAAGCAACGTGATGTAGTTTATAGAGCAGGAGGACATTTATTCATAATGGGTTTTTCTTTTACCCTACACCTTACAAAATAGATTTTATTGAACATTGGATTATTTATAGGCTATTGAAAAATCCTCAATTTGTTTTTAAAGTATTTTTTTCCAATCTGAGAAATGTAGTATGAAAAACGTGAGATCACATATGTGTAAAATGATTTTCATGACACTACACCTCTCCTGGGTGAAGTTATTGAATATTTCTGTATCATATTTTTTCAGTATTGCAATTTGCAGACGGTCCCTGCGCATTCGAGCACCAGCCGGCTCGGCTTAGAGGCCAATGCAAGTTCCCCAGCGCGGAGGACGACTCGTTTTGAGGAAAATACGAATGTAGCTCGCAGTCTATCTTGTTGTGATTGCAGAGAGGTGTCGGTTTTGTAAGAGCAATGTTCCACTGATGAGTTATTGATCCGGAAACGCCGAATCTGTGAATATATTTCTAAGTATATCCCTTGCGCCAAAACAGATGACAAGACTTTAACATCTGTTTTAAATGTCATTCTGAGACAATATAACGGTGACGGTGCACAAGCAAAGTAGTTCTGTCCTTGTATTTAAGTCCAAGGTTAAAATATAGCTCAAATAAGTCCTGTACTGTCATTTTTATCACAAGAACACAGAAGGCTAAGACTGGCTGGTTTCTGTTGTGCACCTGATATCTGGTGAGCACGAGAAACTTTGACGTGAGCACCGGTTAGTTTCTGGTGCGCACGAGAAACATATATTTTTATTTTTTCTGCCTATGTCCCTTTAAGGGCTCCGTAACTTTCTGATTAGTATTGTGTTATGATGTTTTTAGACTTTATAATTCATGTTTTAAGATACCTCATTGTACATTTTTCTATCAATGGGGGGTTACTGCTAATTATGTCTGACAGAGAAATTTATACAAATGAATTATAGATTTATATGCAAATTTATTCAAAACTTTACATCATTACAAATAGTCGATGGTTAGCGATACAGCACAGATAAGAGAACAAAAGTCATCACTAGCACTGACAACCTTCATGAATTAAAGGTCACATATTCTCCTCCTCTTCAACATGTTTAAATAAGTCTCAAACTTGTCTGTCTTTTGTTCTAAATCCACTCTGATCTTGTATTTGATCATGCCTATAAACCCCTCTATTTCAGCCCTGCTCAGAACAGGCTGTTTCTGTGTCTGTACCTTTAAATGTAAATGAGCTGTGTCACCCATCTGGGGGAGGTGTTACTGCTCTTTGTGATGTCATAAAGAGAAAATCTCCAAACGACCTGTTTGAGCTCACATTTTCTGAAAAGTGGAGCAGGCACAATACAGAGAGGATGGACTTTTCTCATCATTGGGGGGTTTGTAGACAGACCAGGGACACATATTAGAGTTAGAGAAACATAGTGAAGTGTATTTTACATAATATGAGACCTTTAACATTAATAATAATGATAATAACATAGCGCTTCTCTGAATACTCTAAGACGCCTAACTAAGAACAACAAAACAAAACAAAACATTGAAAACAAAACAAAGAAGTGTGTGTGTGTGTGTGTGTGTGTGTGTGTGTGTGTGTGTGTGTGTGTGTGTCTGACTGTCTGTGTGTGTGTGTGTGTGTGTGTGTGCGTGTGTGTGTGTGTGTGTGTGTGTCTGACTGTCTGTCTGTGTGTGTGTGTGTGTGTGTGTGTGTGTGTGTGTGTGTCAAAGTACCATAGTATTTGAGTGCAGTGAAGAAAAGTATAATCAGCTTTCTGTAGAAACACGGATAAAAACACAGATGTTAACACATTGTCCCCTAATGACTTCTGTCTACTTCAGCTTACACAACTCAGCAGAGTCTTTAAAATTATAAAACCTGAGTCCAGCATGTAGAGGCTGAGTGAATGTGGTCTGGACTCTGTGGAGGAGAGTCATGGTTTCAGAGATGCTGTAGAAGGACAGAATACCTGCTCTGTGATCCAGGTACACTCCTACTCTGGAGGACTGAGGACCTGAGACAGGAGTGCTGACTTTGTTGTAACAAAAGTAATAACTGTTGTTGTAACAATCTAACGCCCAAGATTTGTCATTACGTCCAAACACACATCCTGTTCTGCTGATATTCTTGTATGTGACTGCTACAGAAACTCCTCTTCCTCTCAACTCCACTTCCCAGTAACAACGTCCCATCAGACTCTCTTTACTCAGGACCTGCCACCAATCAGTGAATCTGTCTGGGTGACTAGAATAAGACTGTTGTTCTCTCATTACTGTTACTTTTCTATTCTCATCAGATAATAACAGCTGTGTTTGTGCTGTGTTTGGATCCAGTGTGATGTCACATGAATATTTGAAGAACTCAGCTCTGGTCTTGGGCTCTGGTTTTGGTCCTGACAGTAAAACATCCACTTCAGTCACTGTCTGTGAGATGTTTGTCCATTTCTCTCTCAGGACGTCCTGTAGTTTATCTCTGACTTCTGACACAGCTGCTGTCACATCCTCAAAGTACCTCAGAGGACGGATCTTGATGCTGGATGAGGGTGTAGATTCACTGAGTGGTGACAGTGAGGGGTAGTCGTGTAGAAACTGGTTGTGATCTTCTGTGTGTGAGAGCTTCTCCAGTTCAGCGTCTTTCCTCTTCAGCTCAGTGATCTCCTGCTCCAGCTTCTCCTGAAGCTCTCTGACTCGACTCACTTCAGTTTGCTGCTGGGATCTGACCTGCTGCTTCACATCAGAGCGTCTTTTCTCCATGAGACGGATCAGCTCAGTGAAGATCTTCTCACTGTTCCCCACTGTTTTATCAGCAGAGCCATTGATATCCTCCACCTCCTGTTGGAGCAGCTTCACATCTTTCTCTCTGTCCTGGATTCTCTGCTGGATGTTTTGTCGACTCACCTCGAGCTCTCTCTGCTTCTCTTGCCTTTCTGCTGCAGCTGAGACTGTGTCATGACCTTTGTGTTCGTCCACAGAGCAGAGATAACAGATCGACTGCTGATCAGTACGACAGAACATCTTCATCACCTCATCATGACGAGAGCAGACGTTCTCCTGGAGCTTCATGGAGGGCTCCACCAGCTTGTGTTTCTTTAATGGAGCTGCTTCAAAATGAGGCTGAAGATGTTTCTCACAGTAAGAGGCCAGACACTGCAGACAGGACTTACAGGCTTTCAGTTTCCTCCCGGTGCAGACATCACAGGCCACATCTTCAGATCCAGCATAGCAGTGATCAGCAGGAGCAGCTTGGAGTCCAGTCTTCTTCAGCTCCTCCACTAAAACTGCCAACATGGTGTTTTTCACCAGAACAGGCCTCGGTGTGAAAGTCTGCCTACACTGAGGGCAGCTGTAGATTGTCTTTTCATCCTCTTTATCCCAGTGGCTTTTAATACAGTTCATACAGTAACTGTGTCCACAGGGAACAGTCACCGGATCCTTCAGGAGATCCAGACAGATGGAACAAGAGAAGGCCTCCCGGTCTAGTTGAACTCCTTTCTGCGCCATTTCTCCTCTCGGTAACGACGACTGTCTGAGTTTCACTTCTTAGAAATCAAACTAGTTTCACCTCTGATCTACACAGCATGTGTTTGTTCAGTGTCTGCTCTTGCACCGTCCCACATGTTGGTTACACCCATCCTCAAACTGTAGATCTAAAGGGGAGAGAACAAGAAAATAAACGTCAGAGTGGAGCTGGCTGAGTCTGAGAGCAGGAAGAAGAGGGAGGGGTTAACAAGCTCTGATTCACGTTTCATTACTCTGACAGGGCAGATTCTCAACATGAATACATAACCACTCTCTGTTGCATGGAAGAAAACTCTATAAGCAAGCATGTAAAAAAAACTCTAGTCACACATTTCTTAACATGTAAAAAGAAGTGAATAAAACACAGAGAATAAGTGAACATGTTTTACAACTACTGTCTGAACAGAGCTACCTGTGAACACCAGCATTACAAGCTGTGAAAATCTGAGACACCACAGGGAGGGGTCTGAGTTCCACTGAACTTCACCACCATTGGAAGAGGTGTTTTCACACACTGGTGGTTCACATACTGGATTAAATACATTGACCTGACCTTTATTCCTTGTTTTTGACTATCAGATGGTCAAACTGCTGATCAAGCAGATCATTGATATTGTCTTTAAACATACTTCACCTCAGATTGAAGTCATAATCCTGTTTCAAATACAAACCGACTGATTCCTACTTTTGTGTAACTTGAAAAGCCTCCCCTTAAAACAGTCGGTTTGATTCCAAGTAATGGAAGAATTTGAATATGTGGTAGAAGTAGTACACCTACAAAAAATACCTCAGTGTCCTTTTGTCGCTGCTCATTTGCTGATCCACGCTGCACGGGGCTGGGGAGCTCACTTGTTGGTTACACCTATCTTGCACTCGTATATTAGTGAAGGAGAGGGAACCAGGAAATGTGTGCACAGAGTGGAGTTGAGCAATAGGGAGAGGTTACCATGCTGCCCTCACGCATGTGATGAATTCTCTTAAAGGGACAGAGTGAGTTTGTTTTATCGTGCAGTTAAGATTAAAACACAACATTGAACAACCACATGATGTTTTTAAATAACTTACAGCTCGCAATAGTTGAAGCAAACATTGAAAAGCTTCATGTTTGGTTTCCTCTGAAATCTACAGTTTCATAGAGCTGTTTTGTATAACTGAAAAAAGATTTATTGTGCTTTAAAGGAGAAGACAACATAGAGAGAATGAAGACAGAAAATACTACCTGAAATGAGACCGTGTACAAACAAACAAAAGCATACAGATTCATAAAAGACGTAATGCTGCAATAGAGAGGTTAGACTTTGGAGAATTCTTACAACAATATGATAAAATAGTATGCAGAAGTTTAAATTTGTGATTCATCTACGTATGTTTTACCAAGTGTTGTAGTCAAGACCACACAAACTGAGACCAAGACATACCTGAAATCAGAGTGCTCAGAGACCGAGACAAGACCAAGACCAAGGCAGGGCGAGACTGAGACGAGACCAAGACCATAAATATAAATAAAACAATCATCATCTTGTGTGCAGGGGGTGTGTCACTCACTTAAACTGTAACACCCAGAAGGTTTCAGCAGTAACCGGGGGATATAAATAATATCATGAATTTAAGTTTTTTTTATTCTTTTAGAAAGGGGCGTTTACCTTCTTATCACAGTAATGATGTGGAAAAATAGCCTATCAGTGGTAGTCTTGACTGGTAATGCTTTAAAATCCGAGACAAAGATGAGGCCGAGTAAAAATGCTTTAGATTACGAGACGAGGCCGAGACCTTTAAAAGACCCAGACCGATTTTGAGTACTACAACTCTACAGTTTACCCACCTTCACTTCTTTATCAGGCACAAGTAAGTAGGCTCAGGACTGGTGAAATCAAAGTTTGTAGTTATGTTTCAACAGTGAATAAAATATACAAAGCATTCATTATCAGGTATGTTCATATTCTGGCTGAGGCTGGTTAAGTGTCCCTTCTCATGTCAGTGGTTACACTAATGTGGGAAGGCAGCTTGAAGTGAGCACCTGCAATACAGGGCTGTCAAAATCTGAGAAACCACAGGGAGGCGTCAGAGTGCCACTGAACTTCACCACCTTAAGGAAATGTGTCAATACACCTTTTTAAATGTGATCTTTGAATAAATGGTTTAGATGTTTTAATTTCGACCCAATAATAGTTAGTGAAGACTGGTTTAATCAAACTTTGTAGTAATGATGCAACAGTGCATACAAATATCTCAACTAGAGACGTTTGGATTTTTGACTGATATACTCTGCAGTCATTATCAGGTTATTTATTAAGTCTGGCTGAGGCTCGTTAATGGAAACTGCAAAAAGGCTGTTCTTTTTTTAAGTACAATAGAGCGACACCTAAACAGTCCAATAAGGAGAATGGTATTGGCTGAAACAGTGGATACTTTTATGAATGAGATACATTTCTAATGTGCAGCTATAAGTCCGACCTTTTAGAAGACTAACATCCCACCAATAAACGATCAATCGTTTGGATCCAATCAGTAAAAGTCTTTAAAACAAGACATCTTCTGTCATTTTACTCTCCACTGAAAGTCTGTTTCAAAAGATAGGTCTTATATTGTTTTAAATTTTATAATTCAGAGACTTTGTTACTTTGATTTTCAGATGCGGTGTCTTCCACATATCAGGAGCATAAAAACATATTCTTCATCACTTTTTGTCTGATAATATTTCCTGCAGCCTTCAGCCTCTGTGCTTTCTAATTAGTATTGTGTTATGATGTTTTTAGATTATGATAATTCATGTTTTAAGATACCTCATTGTACATATTTCTATCAATTGGGTAGATGGTTAGTGATACAGCACAGATAAGAGAACAAAAGTCATCACTAGCACTGACAGCCTTCATGACTTAAAGGTCACATATTCTCCTCCTCTTCAACCTGTTTAAATAAGTCTCAGCGCTCCACAAAACATGTCTGTGAAGTTTCTTGTTCTAAATCCACTCTGATCCTGTATTTGATCATGCCTATAAAACCCTCTATTTCAGCCCTGCTCAGAACAGGCTGTGTGTGTACGTGCGAGGGTGAAAGGTTAACAGAATGCCTGAGATCCATGTCTGCTGTGGTGCAAGGAAAACGAGAGGGACTGGTCAGAGGAATGTCCTACGTCCACATATGATATTGAAATCAAGAAATTTGGCTTTACTGGTTTCGTCAAAGTTCCGTAGTATGCGAGTGCAGTGAAGAAAAGTACAATCAGCTTTCTGTAGAAACATGGAAAAAAAACATAGATGTTAACACATTGTCCCCTAATGACTTACAGAACTCAGCAGAGTCTCCAGGAGTCCAGTTAAACCCCTGTCCAGCTTGTAGAGGCTGGACAGAGAGGCGTCAGAGTTCCACTGAACTTCACCACCATTGGAAGAGGTGTTTTCACATACTGGTGGTTCACATACTGGATTAAATACATTGACCTGACCTTTATTCCTTGTTTTTGTCTATCAGATGGTCAAACTGATGATTGAAGCAGATCATTGATGTTGTCTTTAGACGTACTTCGCCTCAGATTGAAGTCATAATCCTGTTTCAAATACAAACCTACTGATTCCTACTGCTGCTTTAATTTACAAAGCCTTGCCTTGCAACAGTCGGTTTGATTCCAAGTAATGAAAGAATTGCACAACCAGTGCAGTGTTGAAAAATGAAGCCAATGTGGAAGTGCAAAATCCTGCAGTTCATCGAGTGTCCACTAGAGGCTGGCTCCAGGAACACCGGAATTCACATTCACACAACACATGCAAATAAAAAACTGTTTTTACAGCATGAATAAACATGTTTACAGCCTGGATTAGTTGTTGTCCACATGGGCACACACTGTACGGAGAGTGTATTTTTCTACAACAAATCCGATTTAAGGAACGATACGTGTTAACCATATTTAGCCAAGTAGCTGACATGATTGACAGGTGGGCGCGATGTGTACGAGGCTTAAAACCCGCCTCAGCTCCAGCTCTCAGTCTAGAAAGTTAGACTGAGACAGGATTTCCAGCATGGTGGCTGCTGCTGATGAGCCTCAGGAGCCCCTGCTGTAACAGATGGGTGACATCACTCAGGCTTCATCCATTAATATTTACAGTTTATGTTTCATACACATAATCCTCCTACAGTTAAATAAAAAGCTAATTAGCTAGCTTATCTTTTAATAGTTTTACCGGTCAGTTTTAGAAGAGAAAATGACTTTCAGATGATTGTTTCTTAATTCTTGGCTTGCTGATGAGCTTTATGTCTGACATGTTTTTTTGTTGTTGCCTCCCTTCGTAAACAGCCAGTGACTACATCATGTATCCGTTCTCAACCCAAAATGGAAAAGACTTCCAGAATCTTCTCTCGGTCTATCTGGATGCAGCTTTCTTCCCGTGTTTACGAGAGCAGGATTTCTGGTGAGTGGTGACTGCTGCTTCTCATATTTGTTTCATGTTTGTATTTATTTGACTTGATAGCATTGCAGCAAAAGTCAACTTTTAAATATTCAGTGAAGATTTTGTCTTTATAGTCAGCTGTTAACTCTGTTAGTTGGACTGTTTGTCCTGAGGCTGGCTTCACACTAGGGGAGTTTAGGCCTGATTTTGGGCCTTTTATTTGTCCAAATAATCCTCAAGTGTGTGGTGTCAATACGATTATTTTACAGCTCCTGATCGAGTCAGAGCCTCCCCGATCTGGAATCCTAAATACAAAAACATGTTTGTTATTTACCATTCCAGATCGGGCTGCCTCCGACTGAATACCTGCAGTAGCCAAAAAGAGGAATATAGAAAAAGAAGAGCAGCTTGAGTAACAACATGAGTGGCTTTTTAATGTCTCGACTGTCTTCCATATTTGTTTTTCTTCTGAAGTCACGTTTGATCACACGAGTTTCTGTGAGATCTCGTGTCTGTGGGATCACCACTGTGAACTCGTTTCTACAAACTGCAGGTGTGTGGTCTCACAGTCGGGTCAAATCGTCTAGTGTGTGCAGTCGGAGGATTATAATGTTTAGAATCATTTAGCTGTCCTTATGTCTTTGGTCTCCCACGTTTTTTAAATAGGTTAAGATCTGAATATTGTCGAGTGTGTAGCCAGCCTAAAAGAGTCCAAGACCTTTCTGATATCACTTGTTTGAAACAGTCGCTGATGAAATCTGCTCTTCACTAGTTCATTTCTGTTTGTGTTGATTTTGCAGGCAGGAGGGCTGGAGGCTGGAGAATGAAAACCCAACAGATCCCAACTCCCCTCTGGTCTTTAAAGGAGTGGTGTTCAATGAAATGAAAGGGGCTTTTGTAAGTCTACACTTTCCAAGTCACCTTTCTACACGTAGATACAATATAGTAAAGTTGTTCTCTTAAGTAGCTTCAGATATCTCATATTTCTGCTGCTGTCCGTCCTGTCTCTATGACAACAGTCTGTTGACAACAGCTCCTGTATGACCGACACAGCTCCGTTGCTTTTCTCTGTTTGATATTTTTTATCTGTCACTTTGAGCCACAAACGGAGGATGCTTGACCTCCTACTTTGTCTAGATGATGAACTTTATGATCGGCTGGTTGAAAGAAAAGCGCCGGTGACGTCAACAGCGGCGTTGATTTTTAGTTTGAAGCGCTCGGAGCGGCTGCACAAATTAGGCAGAGCGCTCGGAAGAAAGGCGCTGGACGCTGCGCTTTGCTGCTGCTGCAAACGCTCTCTCCTCATTGGGAACAATAGAACAAAGACACTCAGAAAAAGCTAACAAAAAAAAAAAATGCTAGGCGGACATGGGGCCTAATGCAACAGCAGTGAAACAAGTTCCAGATATGAGATAAACAGGTGACGTCAGATAAATGGTTTTGAAATAAGAGTGTGTCAGTGACTGTTTAACGTTTGATTGTGTGTTGTTTTTTATTAGTCCGACAACGAGCGCGTGTACGCCCAGCACCTCCAGAACAAGCTGTATCCAGACCACACGTACTCTGTGGTGTCAGGAGGAGAGCCTCTAGCCATCCCTGACCTTACCTGGGAACAGCTCAAGCAGTTCCACGCCACGCATTACCACCCCAGCAACGCCAGGTACATGGACACACACACGTGTACACTGTGAGCCTAGAAGGGACAGGAAACTGTAAAGTGCTGTGAAGAAATGAGATGAGAGCAGGTGTTAGCCAGCAGAATCCTTTCTTTGTTACGTTTAATAATCTCCTGCAGCAGAACGATGCAGGCTCACATTGACACAGTAGATATGAAACACAGGAAACTTTAATAATTTGATGGTAACTGATGCTAGTTTGTCTTTTTCATGCTTTATCGATCTTATTTATTTCAGAATGATCATAATTCCTTCAAAATAATTTAACATGCAGGCTTTAAAATTGCTCAGAAAACACCCCTGAGAGTGTCCTCCATGTGCTCCTCAGGTTCTTCACGTATGGAGATTTGCCTTTGGAGCAGCATCTGAAGCAGATCGAAGAGGAAGCTCTGTCCAAGTTTGAACGCATCAACCCGAACACAGAGGTCCCCCCCCAGCCACACTGGAGCAGCCCTGTGAGTGTCATAATCCAGACCAGCATCTGTAACTTCTACTGATCAATAGATCTTAAAAACTACACCAACAATCTCAACAGCTGTTTATTATTGCATGCTTTTATATTAACACACTGAAATGCATTGATTAGTCGTTTTGATGTCGTCGTGAATCTCAATGGTTTCCCCAGAGAGAGGACCATGTGACCTGCAGCCCTGACGCTCTGGCTCCGGATCCGGCCCGGCAGAACACGCTGTGTGTGAGCTACCTGCTGGGAGAGTAAGACCGAAAATCATTTCTTTTTATTTTGCATTAAGATGGGAGAAGCCATAAAAAGAGCCTCCATCCTCCTCTTTATTCACTACATCTTGGTTGTCACGTCGACGGCTTTTTAAAGACTGAGAGCTTTACAGTACAGAAAGGATTCACTCAACAATTCTCTTCATTCAAAGTGAAGTTTTTAGCGAGTCCTATTGTTCAGAAATATTTAAAATCTCTTTGTTTTTTTCCCCGCGCAGCATCACTGACACATTTGAAGGATTCACCCTCAGCCTGCTGTCGTCTCTCATGATCTCTGGACCCAACTCTCCCTTCTACAAAGCTCTCATCGAACCCAATATAGGAACTGACTTCTCCTCTGTTGTAGGGTGAGTACGCAGGACGCAAAGTAACAAACTCTCACAAATAAAATGATCAGCAAGCTCAGAGGTTATTTAGAGCGACGGCTGGAGAAGCAGCGAGGACAGAAGTTTGGTTTAATGTGGAGGACTTCTCTGATCCAGAGGCTCAACGATGGTCCAGAACCATTTGATCTGTCAGTGCTGAGACAGCCGATGGAGACGACAGAGAGGGGCAGGAGAGGATGGGGATGATGCCCCCTGGAGGATTTGAATGTTATGGCTCTAATGTTTTAAAATAAACATCCTCATTTTGGCACATTTGTAAATATTTTACAGCCAGCCGCTAAGATTTCAGTTATTGTCAATCCATGCAATTCTCTAAACACCAGATAAGCCAATAGAAGAATGTAATTGCAGTAGCTGGGTTCAACCTGTAGAGGGCCGTAGCTATGCATATTTCTAACACAAAATGTGGAATTTAAATTTAGATACTTTGTACTCTGGGGGTTTAGTTACTCTCTAAAGACGGGTTTTCATCTATATGATTTTGCTAAGCTACTTAGATGACAACTTTCTTTTAGAAATGTCTATTAAAAGATAATTTAACATTTTAGTATATTGCTGCTGAGCTGTGATGCTCTGCCTCATGTGCTGCAGACAGCGCTCAGAGTACTGCATTGTTCTGAAATGTTGTGTTCTGCAGATATGACGGCAGCACCAAAGAGGCGTCGTTCAGTATAGGACTGCAGGGAATGGCCGAGGAGGACACCGAGAGAGTGAAGCAAATCATCAGCCAAACCATCAACGACATCATCGAGTAAGTCCCACGCTCCCTTTTGTATTTAAGACTTTAATATATGTTTACAAACCTGCTCTCTCTAAGTGTCAGCTTGTTTTGATAAAGCCATAAACTGTAAGGTCTACTTGCACATGAAGGATGATGAGTTGCTTGGTTACATGAAATTGAAACGGCACATAAGATAAAATGAGTCCTCGTCATCATCGACAGGAGCGGCTTTGAGGAGGAAAGAATCGACGCTCTCCTGCATAAGATCGAGATCCAGATGAAGCACCAGTCCACAAACTTCGGCCTGTCTCTGGCCTCGGTGAGTTCACAAACACAAGGACACTGCATGTATTTATAAACCTCTATGTGTGAGATATGTCAGGAAGAATAATGATGTTAGTTATGTTGTCTCTGCTGAAATCTTGTGTTTCTACCACTATATACTCTGTGTATTTCTATACAAATACAGAATGTTTTAAACATGTCTAAACGTATGAGATGAGCTTGTTTTCACAGCAGTTTATTTGCTGATTTCTTCCTTTTTTTGATGAGTTGCAGTAAACTCAATAATCACAGAGAGTATAATATTTAAAGGGATTACACATGTGTATGAGAAGTAAAGTTTTAATCACTATACATCAATGTAAGAGTCAAACAGGACACTTAGATTAGCTTTATTTTGTCAGTAATGTTATAATCGCTTTGTGGATTCTGCTGCATGTTTCACATGTCGGTTTCATTATTCATGGCTGTTTGTGTATGTATATACCTTTTTGTTTTTTCTAGTACATTGCGTCATCGTGGAACCACGACGGCGACCCGGTGGAGCTGCTGCAGATCAACGACAGCGTTGCCAAGTTCAAACAGACCCTGAAGGAAAACCCTCGCTTCCTCCAGGACAAAGTCAAGCACTACTTTAAGGTGTGTGACACTGGGAAAGTACTTTTCTTCAAAACATCCAGAAATATGTGAAAAAAAGGTTTAAAAAAAATACAAGAATAAACCTTTTACAAGTCTCACTAATGTTCTCTGTAGGGGGAAATACTCGGTCTGCTCTTAAGGTCAACCTCAGCAGCCCTGGAGTGTTTTAAGATCATGACAAAAAAACATGAACTTTGAAGGTTTTCTGTATCATTTGTGTTTTTTCTCTTCCTCTTCAAATCCCCATTACCCCCCCTACAGGAGAACACACACAGACTGACCCTGTCCATGAGTCCGGATGAGGTCTACTTGGAGAAACAGGCCAAAGCCGAGGAGGAGAAGCTCCAGAAAAAGATCCATGCTCTGTCAGACAGCGACAAAAAAGACATCTATGAAAAAGGTACAAATGATTGAAACTGCTCCACGGAGGAAATCTGTGTTTCTCTGCTTCTGTTAAAACACTTTCTGAGCTTGACTCTGTGAAATCACACAGAATTGTCTGAAGCAAACAGGCTTTTATTGGCTGCTTGATTGATTTGATTGAAGCCCCAAAAAATCCAATAAACCATCAGATTAACACAATAACTGGGAAAAAAACATCAAGCACTGCAATGTGACTGTATACAGAATATATTCATGTTGACCTGTTCTAGATCCCTCATTTAGTCATATAGTGTTCCAATGCTGGATGTTCAAACTAAACATAGGCAGAGTTATAGAGCATGAGGTAAACATATGTTGGAGTAATCCCAGGATGAGTCAGCAGAGGGCGCTAAACGGCTTGAGGTGTTTTTATTGACACCAGTATCAGATAAATAAGATGTTTTTTGAGCTGCAAATCATTCAAAGCTGCTCTATAAGTTTTCAAAGACAGACAAAAGTGTTACTGAATTGAGTGTCATTTGCCAGTTTTAGTCCGAGGGGGTGAGGAGTTGCCTTAAATATTAAAAACCGTCTTTGAGGGGACTTGTTAGAAACATTAAAGTACAGAGATTTACTGATGGAAAACCATAAAAGAACATTTCACCTGCATTCACTTTTCTGTTTATGACCCAACCAGTAAAACTTGTTGAAACATTTCAGAAGAATTTGATTGAGGCACTTCTGATTTAACTGTCTGTTTCATATTCATGTTCTTCTTCTTCTTCTTGGGAAAAGGTCTGGAGCTGCTGGCTGCTCAGAGCAAAACGCAGGACGCCTCCTGTTTGCCGGCGCTGAAAGTGTCTGACATTGAGCCCACGATCCCTGTTACTCCTGTTCAGATCAGCACAGCAGGTACGGCCCAGTGTCCGCTCTACACAAGTTTATAAAACATTATACACAACAAGGAAGAATCATCTCAGAGTGTTGTGGTTAAAACCCCTTAAAATGTTTCCTCTCCTTGTCTCCTTCAGTCGGCGTACCGGTGCAGTACTGTGAGCAGCCCACCAACGGGCTAGTTTACTTCAGAGCCATGTGCAGTCTCAACACACTGCCGGAGGACCTCAGGCTCTATGTCCCGCTCTTCTGCAGCGTTGTCACCAAGTAAGTTCACCTGACAGTCGATTGGACCAGAGCAAGATTTCAAAATGTGTCACCTGGTATATGAAAAGTTTGAAGATATTATGCTTTATTGATCTTTTCTGTATTTGTGTGAGGTTTGGACAGGTGGTGTTTGAAAGCATTTTAAAGATTGCATGTGTGTCTGTTTGTTAAATCAGGATGGGCTGTGGAGGTCTGGACTACAGACAACAGTCCCAGCAGATGGAGCTGAGGACTGGGGGCATGTCTGTCTCCACCCAGGTCGTCCCTGACTCCACCCAGCTGGACATGTACGAGCAGGTCAGTACCAGCTTACTGTGTTTGAAAAGTCTTACAAATATATGGATAGAAGTAATGTTTGGACAGAGACATTTCTGGACAAGAATACTTTAGATGATGTAGGGAGTGAGTCTGAGCCTGAAGGCAAAGCTCTCCATTTACCGGTCACCTATGATCATGAGCTATGGGTAGTGACCGAAATAATAAGATGGTGGATACAAGCGGCTGAAATGAGTTTCCTCCAGAGGTCGGCTGGGCTCAGTCTTAGAGAGAGGGCGAGGAGCTCAGACATTCTGGTAGAGCTCAGAGTAGAGCCGTTTCTCCCTCAAATCTAAAGGAGCCAGTCGAGGTGGTTCGGCCATCTGATTAGGATGCCACCTGGACGCCTCCCTTTGAGGTCTTCTGAGCACGCCCCAACTGGGAGGAGACCCCGGGGGAGACCCAGAGTTTACTGGAGGGATTACTGTGTATATCCCCACTGGCCTGGGAACACGTCAGAATCCCTCAGGAGGAACTGGGGAGAGAGAAGTCTGGGTTGAATTACTACTGCTGCCACAGAGACCTGACCTTTGATAAGTGGAAGAAAATGGATGAATGGAGTAATGAAGTATGCTGCTCCATGTCAGGTTCCTTCATATATGACATCACATGTAATTTAGTAACTTTATTCTATATTAATTAAATGTTTGTTCTTTATTATGATGATTCTTGTGCATTGTGGAAACCCATCTTCTTTCTGCTGCGTCGTCTTCAAAAATCAAATGTCTCCTCAAAGCTGCAGAAATTGAAACTGAGTGATCGTGTGTTACATAAACAGAGGTTGTGATTTATCTTGGTTCAGTGTTTAACTGCTGCTGGTTACATTACATCGGTATAAAACAGGTAATCAAAGAAGAGTCTTGTCTCTGTGTTCTCTGTTCCAGGGTTTCCTCCTGTCCTCCTCCTGCCTGGAGAGAAACCTTCCTCACATGTTTCATCTGTGGAGCGACATATTCAACAAGTACGTCCTCCATCACTTCTTATAAACTGAGAGAAAATGTGTCCTGAAATTCGAGGAGGCTGAGAAGACAGCTCGATATTTATCTTTTTTTTTTTCACTACAGCCCCCACTTTGACGAGGTGGAGCGCCTGAGAGTGCTGGTGATGATGTCAGCACAGGAGTTAGCCAATGGGATCTCCTACTCGGGCCACATGTACGCCATGACACGTGCAGGCCGTCACCTGACTCCAGCAGGAGACCTCAATGAGACGCTTGGTGGGATGGAACAGGTATGCACCTGGAGTGTTGATCCTAAAAAACTAAAATGATAGTGTCTGACTCCTGCACGTCAGCTTTAAGAAGTGTTGTCATAGTGATTTAAAGCTTGAAGTAAATTACGCAGACGCAGATTCAAGACATACAGTATAGCATGATTTCTTTCTGACAAGCAGAGACAATTTCATTTGTTCCTACTTTGTGCAAGAGGTTTTTTGTTTTTCCATTCTCTCGCTTCATATTTGATCCATCTTTTATCAATGATTACTTCAGGTGAAGTTTATGAAGAGGGTCGCTGAGTTGTCCGACCTCAGCCAAGTCATCCGAACGCTCGTCAGGATCAAGAAGCATCTTCTCAACCCGGACAACATGAGGTGAGATGTTACACCTGAGGAGAGGTTTTCTTTTACAAGATTTTGTTTTGGAGCTTTTTGGGCCTTTATTTTAGAGACAGGACAGTGGACAGAGTCAGAAATCAGAGAGAGAGAGAGAGAGAGAGAGAGTGGGAAAAGCAGGAAATGAGCCACAGGTCGTCCGCTTGGAGGACTACAGCCTCCACACATGGGGCGTCCACTAACCACTAGGCTATGGTCGCCTCCATGGTGATAGATTTTTGAATGATGAAGAGATAGTGACAGTATTCTGCAGTTAATGTTATTTTAATTACTGCAACATGGTTTCAATATAAAGGGTCTGTTTGTAACATGCTCGTCAATGTAAATGTTTGTCTCTTACAGGTGTGCGATCAACACTACTCCACAGAAAATGTCGGACACGGCAGCACAGCTGGAGAGCTTCATGAAGGACGTGGCTGACAACAGAAAGGAGCGCAAACCGGTCAGAAGTAACATTATTGAGGTAAACTATCAACAAACAAATCAAAACATGAAAGCAGGCAGAATAATTCTTAAAATTAGATTTTAATATTCTCTTGATTTTTTTTTCTAAAGAGGCCTCTCGACCCATCGGATGTCTCGGGGCTGAGCCGGAAACTCATCTCTGTAAGTTTTCAGGAACATCTTACATTTCTGTGTTTGTTTGCTCGCTATGTCAGTGGTTCTCAACTGGTGGGTAGGGGCCCATAAGTGGGTCACAGAGCTGTTTTCAGTGGGTCGTGACTGAGCTCCTAGGGGAAAAAAATGGTGTCAAAAAGTCTGTAAAGTTCTATGTTCTGTATCTTTGTTCTGTCACATCTTTTGAAACATCTTTCATTGAAAATAAACCTGATAGGTTGAACAATATCAGAAACTCTGGTCGCAGGAGGAGATGGTGGTGAGTCCTAAAGCTAAACCCATTAAGAACCACTCCTCTAAATATATCCCTGCCATAGTGAGTTCACATTATATTAAAGGCAGAACCGTCTCTGCAGATTAAAGAAGATAAAATAATGGAAAAGATGAGGAAAGGCCGTCTTATAGAAACGCAGAAATACAGATTTTAAATTCAAAAATCTTTGAAGAAGCAAAATAACACCAACACAAAACAGTTGAACCTTTGATTTCAATAGTTGTGAGATCACCTGTAATTTTATTTTGTCCTTTATTATGAGACATTCCTTCAAAACAAAGTCCTGTGCATGCATGAGATTATAAATATCACGCTTATTTGTTTTTTTTTAATACCTGAGTACAATATTCCACCAGTACCGCTCAGCTCTCTTTTAACCATAGTTTACATCTTATTGTATAATATAACTGTTTTGTTTGTATATATACTGGTGGGTTTAGTATTTGTATATGTTCTATATTTAACTACTTCTCTACAGGTGTGCTCCGACAGGTTTTTGTTGTACTTGTACAGTGACAGTAAAGATCATCTTCTCTGATTTCAGGAGCAAAACTTCCAGCCGTGTCAGATGAAAACGTTCTTCCAGCTTCCCTTCCCTGTTCACTTTATCAGCGAGAGTATTCGTACGGTACCCTTCTCCCACCACGACTACGCCAGGTAACCACACCTGTACCTGGCAGGGATGAGTGACAGCACTTCCTTTAAAAGTCTGATTTACACTGACAGTTTTTTGTCTTTCTACTTTTTTCTACGTGTAACTTTTAGTTCATTTAAAGTGTAATAAAAACTTTTTGTTTCCTTTTTTCTCTTAAAGTTTGTGCATCTTGGCGAGGATGATGACGGCTAAGTTTCTGCATGGAGAAATCAGGGAGAAGGGAGGAGCCTACGGGGGCGGGGCCAGGATGGGAGGAGGTCTTTTCTCTTTTTACTCGTACAGGTGAGAGGCCGCCACACCACACTCAACAAAGTTTTAAAAAACATTATGGAAATTGTAATGACGTTGAAATACAATAACAGTTCATTTTGTTGCCTTGGCTGAAACAAGTTTAATATTTTATATACACTCAGGCTTTTTCGAACCTTAGAAAACGATGTGCATTTTGGTTAATAGGTGTATTTAATGGAATCTAATACATACAAAATCTCCGTACTTATGAAGGAGTAGAGGTAGATTCTATTAAAGGGGGCAGGCTGGGTTGTCTTCAAGACATGAATTTTGTTAAAGGTCACATATTCTCCTCGTCTTCAACCAGTTTAAAAAAGTCTCAGAGCTCCTCAAAACATGTGTGTGAAGTTTCTTGTTCTAAATTCCCTCTGATCCAGTATTTGATCATGTCTATAAACCCCTCTATTTCAGCCCTGCTCAGAACAGGCTGTTTCTGTGTCTGTACCTTTAAATATTTAAATGAGCTGTGTTTGACCACGCCCCCTCTCTGGAAGTGCTCAGGTGTCTCAGGCTTTCTCGCTACCTGCTCTATTGTTTACGGTGAAAAGGCAGACTCAGAGGGCAGAACAAACACCTAGCTGTGGGAGTGTCACCCACCTGGGGGAGGGGCTACTGCCCTTTGTGATGTCATGAAGGGGAAATCGCTAAACGGCCTGTTTGAGCACACATTTTCTGAAAAGTGGAGCAGGCAGAAGACGGAGAGGATGGACTTTTCACATCATTGGGGGGTTTGAAGACGGACTAGAGACACATAGAAACATGGTGAAGAGGATTTAACAGAATATGTGACCTTTAAAATGTATTTTAAATCAAGTTTTGGAGAGAGAAGCGAAAGAACCAAAGTTGCAGCAGCACTTATTTTGTTCTAATCGCATGAAATTTGAGTTTATTTGCTGAAAGACATTTGTTGCCATATTCTCAAATGTGACCTCTTCTTCCTCCCTTTGTCCAAAATGCAAAATGTTTATATTCCAAGAATATTCAGGCGATCTGTCTGGAAAAAAAGAGACACAGAAGACTCAACAATTTACTAAGGGAAGCCATCATGGGGCGTTTTTGGAAGCTGTAATAAAATATTCCAAATGACTTCTACGTTTAAAAAGAATCTTCTTTGAGTTGAACAGTGTGTCGTTGATTTTGTATTTCTTTCTCGTACTTCTCTAAGGGATCCAAACTCGTCGAGGTGTGGACTGGGCGAAGTCGGGACAGTTCACCCAGCAGGACATCGATGAAGCTAAACTGTCAGTGTTCTCGGCTGTAGACTCGCCTGTGGCCCCCGCGGACAAAGGTGAGGAACGACTGAGTGATCCCTCCAGCTGCTGTCAGGATGCCTCACCTGATCCTCCTCCAATCAGATCTCTGGAGCTTTAACATCTCAGTACATCACTGACAACTTCAACATTAGAAGTCTTTAATGGAGGTTAAAAGCTTTTAAAGGATTAATGAATAAAATGATGAGTAAAAAGTTGAATTATAACCAAGTTCAGATATGAAGAGATCTTCATTGGTTTTATTAACTTAGTCTCCGTCTCTGTTGTAAAGCCGTCACTGTCTCCACTTTATCTCTTAGCCGTCTGGTTTGTTCACTCTGTGTTTGTGTTGCAGGAATGGGTCGCTTCCTCAGCGGAGTCACCGATGAGATGAAGCAGAATCACAGAGAAAGACTTTTTGCTGTCACTCACCAAAGTCTGGTGGAAGTGGCTGAAAGGTACAAACTTTATGTCCCCTTACATAACTCAGAAATGAAGAGAAGGAGAAGCTAAAAGAAAAAACAGACTGACAAACTGTTCCCGTTTATTCCCACATCAAGTGTTAACTCTTGTCTTGTTTTCCCCCTCGCTGCAGATACCTCGGCGTCGGTCAGAGGACTTGTGGAGTTGCTATCTTGGGTCCAGAGAACGAGGCGATTAAAAAAGATCCCTCATGGATCGTAAAATAATCCAGTCTGTAGGTAACTTGTGATTTAAATACTCAACTGGACTTCTGGAGAATCACAGCTGCACGACTTCTTCTGTACTGAATGCTGAAAGTCTACGGTTAGGATTTTTTATTAAAGAGTGAAAAAGCTGAAGCGCACAATATCAAGAGGAGGACTGAGAGCTGCTGTCATGGTTCAGATACGTCTTCATTCTGTATATATTTAATGAAATATATGATCATGTTGGAATACACTATGTGAGTGAGCTCTTCTTTTTGGGATCATTGTTAAAGTATCATCAAGAGATATATCATTTATATAAACTTCAATCAGGTGTTTTTGTTTTTTTCTGCAGGATACAAATGACTTTCTTCCTCTGTGGTTTACTCTGGGAAACTCAGAGCAGAGGAAGAACATCAGAGCCATTCTGTCTAATTCAAACAACAAACTGAGTCATGTGCAAACACTCAGTCAGGTCATGTTGGTCTTTGTGGGGGCGCAGGTAGTCTGGTGGTTTTTGTGCACGCCCCATGTATGGAGGCTGTGGTCCTATTTTCCACAATTTTCACATTTTCATTGGTTCCTCAGTTAGGAAGTGATTGAACATGAATTATGATCTTAATATGTTTCCCTCAGTACGACCCTTATGAGGTAGAAGTAAACAAAAGCATATCAAGATCATAACTCATGTTCAACAACTTCCTAACTCTCTATCAATGAGCTGTAATCAGGAAGGTAATGAGAACAAACTCTTAGATAATGACCTGTTAACTATAGACTATGGTCATGTAGATAAGGTACTAATAAGTGCTTCATAATGACCAATAAGCAGCCAGTATGCTACTAGTTAGCATGCTAATACACCGCTAGTTAATGTTGAATATTGTGACCTTAAATTGAAGTTTTAACAATTATTTTTCAAGTCTTTGAACACCACAGGTGAAATCAATTTCCCTCCATTTTATCGGGTTTGAAGCACAAATCAACAGATTTAAAACTCAGGGTGAATAAAACCAAAGAATTGCTGCAGGTCAACACATCTGGTGAGATGATTGAGTTTTTAAAATCAGACACTCTAACCTCAGTTCCCTTTTCTAAAATCCTAATTAACTGATAAATAAAACAGAGTCACACGTCTTTGCACACAATAAATGTTTTATTACTCTGACAGGACGGTCACATCTCACTGCCGGCACATGAAGGTAAAATGTTGCTCCACTTCCAAAACTACAGCAACAGCAGGACCCTACTCACAAACACCACTATAGAGATGTCACACACACACACACACACACACACACACACACACACACACACAGAAAGCCCAGAGTGGATAGAAACAACAAAGGCAATAATAATTTAAGGGATTTTTTAACATCGATATCATTTAAAAAAAAGTCACCATTGTAGGCTCTAGGGTCACCGAAATATTTCATCACACATAAAGTAAATCATGCTTAACGCTTTTATATTATGTGTGCTGCGAGTTTGATGGCACTACAACATGTTATAGTATAGTTATTACATATTTAATTACCATATTTAATGATAAAAAAATCACTAAAATTACATGAAAGCCCTTTATCTAAAGCAACGTGATGTAGTTTATAGAGCAGGAGGACATTTATTCATAATGGGTTTTTATTTTACCCTACACCTTACAAAAGGGATTTTATTGAACATTGGATTATTTATAGGCTATTGAAAAATCCTCAATTTGTTTTTAAAGTATTATTTTCCAATCTGAGAAATGTAGTATGAAAAACGTGAGATCACGTGTGTAAAATGATTTTCATGACACTACACCTCTCCTGGGTGAAGTTATTGAATATTTCTGTATCATATTTTTTCAGTATTGCAATTTGCAGACGGTCCCTGCGCATTCGAGCACAAGCCGGCTCGACTTAGAGGCCAATGCAAGTTCCCCAGCGCGGAGGACGGCTCGTTTTGAGGAAAATACAAATGTAGCTCGCAGTCTATCTTGTTGTGATTGCAGAGAGGTGTCGGTTTTGTAAGAGCAATGTTCCGCTGATGAGTTATTGATCTGGAAACGCCGAATCTGTGAATATATTTCTAAGTTTATCCCTTGCGCCAAAACAGATGACAAGACTTTAACATCTGTTTTAAATGTCTTTCTGAGACAATATAACGGTGACGGTGCACAAGCAAAGCAGTTCTGTCCTTGTATTTAAGTCCAAGGTTAAAATATAGCTCAAATAAGTCCTGTACTGTCATTTTTATCACAAGAACACAGAAGGCTAAGACTGGCTGGTTTCCGTTGTGCACCTGATATCTGGTGACTTTCACGTGAGCACCGGTTAGTTTCTGGTGCGCACGAGAAACATATATTTTTATTTTTTCTGCCTATGTCCCTTTAAGGGCTCCGTAGCTTTCTGATTAGTATTGTGTTATGATGTTTTTAGATTATTATAATTCATGTTTTAAGATACCTCATTGTACATTTTTCTATCAATGGGGAGTTAGTGCTAATTATGTCTGACAGAGAAATTTATACAAATGAACTATAGATTTATTTGCAAATTTATTCAAAACTTTACATCATTACAAATAGTCGATGGTTAGCGATACAGCACAGATAAGAGAACAAAAGTCATCACTAGCACTGACAACCTTCATGAATTAAAGGTCACATATTCTCCTCCTCTTCAACATGTTTAAATAAATCTCAAACTTGTCTGTCTTTTGTTCTAAATCCACTCTGATCCTGTATTTGATCATGTCTATAAACCCCTCTATTTCAGCCCTGCTCAGAACAGGCTGTTTCTGTGTCTGTACCTTTAAATGAAAATGAGATGTGTCACCCACCTGGTGGAGGTGTGACTGCTCTTTGTGATGTCATAAAGAGAAAATCTCCAAACGACCTGTTTGAGCTCACATTTTCTGAAAAGTGGAGCAGGCACAATACAGAGAGGATGGACTTTTCTCATCATTGGGGGGTTTGTAGACAGACCAGGGACACATATTAGAGTTAGAGAAACATGGTGAAGTGTATTTTACAGAATATGAGACCTTTAACATTAATAATAATGATAATAACATAGCGCTTCTCTGAATACTCTAAGACGCCTAACAAAGAAGAACAACAAAACAAAACATTGAAAACAAAACAAAGAAGTGTGTGTGTGTGTGTGTGTGTGTGTGTGTGTGTGTGTCTGACTGTCTGTGTGTGTGTGTGTGTGTGTGTGTGCGTGCGTGTGTGTGTGTGTGTGTCTGACTGTCTGTCTGTGTGTGTGTGTGTGTGTGTGTGTCAAAGTACCATAGTATTTGAGTGCAGTGAAGAAAAGTATAATCAGCTTTCTGTAGAAACATGGATAAAAACACAGATGTTAACACCTTGTCCCCTAATGACTTCTGTCTACTTCAGCTTACACAACTCAGCAGAGTCTTTAAAATTATAAAACCTGAGTCCAGCATGTAGAGGCTGAGTGAATGTGGTCTGGACTCTGTGGAGGAGAGTCATGGTTTCAGAGATGCTGTAGAAGGACAGAATACCTGCTCTGTGATCCAGGTACACTCCTACTCTGGAGGACTGAGGACCTGAGACAGGAGTGAAGACATTGTTGTAACAAAAGTAATAACTGTTGTTGTAATAATCTAACGCCCAAGATTTGTCATTACGTCCAAACACACATCCTGTTCTGCTGATATTCTTGTATGTGACTGCTACAGAAACTCCTCTTCCTCTCAACTCCACTTCCCAGTAACAACGTCCCATCAGACTCTCTTTACTCAGGACCTGCCACCAATCAGTGAATCTGTCTGGGTGACTAGAATAAGACTGTTGTTCTCTCATTACTGTTACTTTTCTGTTCTCATCAGATAATAACAGCTGTGTTTGTGCTGTGTTTGGATCCAGTGTGATGTCACATGAATATTTGAAGAACTCAGCTCTGGTCTTGGGCTCTGGTTTTGGTCCTGACAGTAAAACATCCACTTCAGTCACTGTCTGTGAGATGTTTGTCCATTTCTCTCTCAGGACGTCCTGTAGTTTATCTCTGACTTCTGACACAGCTGCTGTCACATCCTCAAAGTACCTCAGAGGACGGATCTTGATGCTGGATGAGGGTGTAGATTCACTGAGTGGTGACAGTGAGGGGTAGTCGTGTAGAAACTGGTTGTGATCTTCTGTGTGTGAGAGCTTCTCCAGTTCAGCGTCTTTCCTCTTCAGCTCAGTGATCTCCTGCTCCAGCTTCTCCTGAAGCTCTCTGACTCGACTCACTTCAGTTTGCTGCTGGGATCTGACCTGCTGCTTCACATCAGAGCGTCTTTTCTCCATGAGACGGATCAGCTCAGTGAAGATCTTCTCACTGTTCCCCACTGTTTTATCAGCAGAGCCATTGATATCCTCCACCTCCTGTTGGAGCAGCTTCACATCTTTCTCTCTGTCCTGGATTCTCTGCTGGATGTTTTGTCGACTCACCTCGAGCTCTCTCTGCTTCTCTTGCCTTTCTGCTGCAGCTGAGACTGTGTCATGACCTTTGTGTTCGTCCACAGAGCAGAGATAACAGATAGACTGCTGATCAGTACGACAGAACATCTTCATCACCTCATCATGACGAGAGCAGACGTTCTCCTGGAGCTTCTTGGAGGGCTCCACCAGCTTGTGTTTCTTTAATGGAGCTGCTTCAAAATGAGGCTGAAGATGTTTCTCACAGTAAGAGGCCAGACACTGCAGACAGGACTTACAGGCTTTCAGTTTCCTCCCGGTGCAGACATCACAGGCCACATCTTCAGATCCAGCATAGCAGTGATCAGCAGGAGCAGCTTGGAGTCCAGTCTTCTTCAGCTCCTCCACTAAAACTGCCAACATGGTGTTTTTCACCAGAACAGGCCTCGGTGTGAAAGTCTGCCTACACTGAGGGCAGCTGTAGATTGTCTTTTCATCCTCTTTATCCCAGTGGCTTTTAATACAGTTCATACAGTAACTGTGTCCACAGGGAACAGTCACCGGATCCTTCAGGAGATCCAGACAGATGGAACAAGAGAAGGCCTCCTGGTCTAGTTGAACTCCTTTCTGCGCCATGTCTCCTCTCGGTAACGACGACTGTCTGAGTTTCACTTCTTAGAAATCAAACTAGTTTCACCTCTGATCTACACAGCATGTGTTTGTTCAGTGTCTGCTCTTGCACCGTCCCACATGTTGGTTACACCCATCCTCAAACTGTAGATCTAAAGGGGAGGGAACAAGGAAATAAACGTCAGAGTGGAGCTGGCTGAGTCTGAGAGCAGGAAGAAGAGGGAGGGGTTAACAAGCTCTGATTCACGTTTCATTACTCTGACAGGGCAGATTCTCAACATGAATACATAACCACTCTCTGTTGCATGGAAGCAAACTCTATAAGCAAGCATGTAAAAAAAACTCTAGTCACACATTTCTTAACATGTAAAAAGAAGTGAATAAAACACAGAGAATAACTGAACATGTTTTACAACTACTGTCTGAACAGAGCTACCTGTGAACACCAGCATTACAAGCTGTGAAAATCTGAGACACCACAGGGAGGGGTCTGAGTTCCACTGAACTTCACCACCATTGGAAGAGGTGTTTTCACACACTGGTGGTTCACATACTGGATTAAATACATTGACCTGACCTTTATTCCTTGTTTTTGACTATCAGATGGTCAAACTGATGATCAAGCAGATCATTGATATTGTCTTTAAACATACTTCACCTCAGATTGAAGTCATAATCCTGTTTCAAATACAAACCTACTGATTCCTACTTTTGTGTAACTTGAAAAGCCTCCCCTTAAAACAGTCGGTTTGATTCCAAGTAATGGAAGAATTTGAATATGTGGTAGAAGTAGTACACCTACAAAAAATACCTCAGTGTCCTTTTGTCGCTGCTCATTTGCTGATCCAGGCTGCACGGGGCTGGGGAGCTCACTTGTTGGTTACACCTATCTTGCACTCGTATATTAGTGAAGGAGAGGGAACCAGGAAATGTGTGCACAGAGTGGAGTTGAGCAATCGGGAGGGGTTACCATGCTGCCCTCACGCATGTGATGAATTCTCTTAAAGGGACAGAGTGAGTTTGTTTTATCGTGCAGTTAAGATTAAAAGACAACATTGAACAACCACATGATGTTTTTAAATAACTTACAGCTCGCAATAGTTGAAGCAAACATTGAAAAGCTTCATGTTTGGTTTCATCTGAAATCTACAGTTTCATAGAGCTGTTTTGTATAACTGAAAAAAGATTTATTGTGCTTTAAAGGAGAAGACAACACAGAGAGAATGAAGACAGAAAATACTACCTGAAATGAGACCGTGTACAAACAAACAAAAGCATACAGATTCATAAAAGACGTAATGCTGCAATAGAGAGGTTAGACTTTGGAGAATTCTTACAACAATATGATAAAATAGTATGCAGAAGTTTAAATTTGTGATTCATCTACGTATGTTTTACCAAGTGTTGTAGTCAAGACCACACAAACTGAGACCAAGACATACCTGAAATCAGAGTGCTCAGAGACCGAGACAAGACCAAGACCAAGGCAGGGCGAGACTGAGACAGGACCAAGACTATAAATATAAATAAAACAATCATCATCTTGTGTGCAGGGGGGGTGTCACTCACTTAAACTGTAACACCCAGAAGGTTTCAGCAGTAACCGGGGGATATAAATAATATCATGAATTTAAGTTTTTTTTATTCTTTTAGAAAGGGGCATTTACCTTCTTATCACAGTAATGATGTGGAAAAATAGCCCATCAGTGGTAGTCTTGATTGGTAATGCTTTAAAATCCGAGACAAAGATGAGGCCGAGTAAAAATGCTTTAGATTACGAGACGAGGCCGAGACCTTTAAAAGACCCAGACCGATTTTGAGTACTACAACTCTACAGTTTACCCACCTTCACTTCTTTATCAGGCACAAGTAAGTAGGCTCAGGACTGGTGAAATCAAACTTTGTAGTTATGTTTCAACAGTGAATAAAATATACAAAGCATTCATTATCAGGTATGTTCATATTCTGGCTGAGGCTGGTTAAGTGTCCCTTCTCATGTCAGTGGTTACACTAATGTGGGAAGGCAGCTTGAGGTGAGCACCTGCAATACCGGGCTGTCAAAATCTGAGAAACCACAGGGAGGCGTCAGAGTGCCACTGAACTTCACCACCTTAAGGAAATGTGTCAATACACCTTTTTAAATGTGATCTTTGAATAAATGGTTTAGATGCTTGAATTTCGACCCAATAATAGTTAGTGAAGACTGGTTTAATCAAACTTTGTAGTAATGATGCAACAGTGCATACAAATATCTCAACTAGAGACGTTTGGATTTTTGACTGATATACTCCGCAGTCATTATCAGGTTATTTATTAAGTCTGGCCGAGGCTCGTTAGTGGAAACTGCAAAAAGGCTGTTCTTTTTTAAGTGCAATAGAGCAACACTTAACAGTCCAATAAGGAGAAAGGTATTGGCTGAAACAGTGGATACTTTTATGAATGAGATACATTTCTAATGTGCAGCTATAAGTCCAACCTTTTAGAAGACTAACATCCCACCAATAAACGATCAATTGTTTCGATCCAATCAGTAAAAGTCTTTAAAACAAGACATCTTCTGTCATTTTACTCTCCACTGAAAGTCTGTTTCAAAAGATAGGTCTTACATTGTTTTAAATTTTATTATTCATAGACTTTGTTACTTTGTTTTTCAGATGCGGTGTCTTCCACATATCAGGAGCATAAAAACATATTCTTCATCACTTTTTTTTTTCTGATAATATTTCCTGCAGCCTTCAGCCTCTGTGGTTTCTGAATAGTATTGTGTTATGATGTTTTTAGATTATGATAATTCATGTTTTAAGATACCTCATTGTACATATTTCTATCAATTGGGTAGATGGTTAGCGATACAGCACAGATAAGAGAACAAAAGTCATCACTAGCACTGACAGCCTTCATGAATTAAAGGTCACATATTCTCCTCCTCTTCAACCTGTTTAAATAAGTCTCAGCGCTCCACAAAACATGTCTGTGAAGTTTCTTGTTCTAAATCCACTCTGATCCTGTATTTGATCATGCCTATAAACCACTCTATTTTAGCCCTGCTCAGAACAGGCTGTGTGTGTACGTGCGAGGGTGAAAGGTTAACAGAATGCCTGAGATCCATGTCTGCTGTGGTGCAAGGAAAACGAGAGGGACTGGTCAGAGGAATGTCCTACGTCCACATATGATATTGAAATCAAGAAATTTGGCTTTACTGGTTTCGTCAAAGTACCGTAGTATGCGAGTGCAGTGAAGAAAAGTATAATCAGCTTTCTGTAGAAACATGGAAAAAAAAACATAGATGTTAACACATTGTCCCCTAATGACTTACAGAACTCAGCAGAGTCTCCAGGAGTCCAGTTAAACCCCTGTCCAGCATGTAGAGGCTGGACAGAGAGGCGTCAGATTTCCACTGAACTTCACCACCATTGGAAGAGGTGTTTTCACATACTGGTGGTTCACATACTGGATTAAAAACATTGACCTGACCTTTATTCCTTGTTTTTGTCTATCAGATGGTCAAACTGATGATTGAAGCAGATCATTGATATTGTCTTTAGACGTACTTCGCCTCAGATTGAAGTCATAATCCTGTTTCAAATACAAACCTACTGATTCCTACTGCTGCTTTAATTTACAAAGCCTTGCCTTGCAACAGTCGGTTTGATTACAAGTAATGATAGAATTGCACAACCAGTGCAGTGTTGAAAAATGAAGCCAATGTGGAAGTGCAAAATCCTGCAGTTCATCGAGTGTCCACTAGAGGCTGGCTCCAGGAACACCGGAATTCACATTCACACAACACATGCAAATAAAAAACTGTTTTTACAGCATGAACAAACATGTTAACAGCCTGGATTAGTTGTTGTCCACATGGGCACACACTGTACGGAGAGTGTATTTTTCTACAACAAATCCGATTTGAGGAACGATACGTGTTAACCATATTTAGCCAAGTAGCTGACATGATTGACAGGTGGGCGCGATGTGTACGAGGCTTAAAACCCGCCTCAGCTCCAGCTCTCAGTCTAGAAAGTTAGACTGAGACAGGATTTCCAGCATGGTGGCTGCTGCTGATGAGCCTCAGGAGCCCCTGCTGTAACAGATGGGTGACATCACTCAGGCTTCATCCATTAATATTTACAGTTTATGTTTCATACACATAATCCTCCTACAGTTAAATAAAAAGCTAATTAGTTAGCTTATCTTTTAATAGTTTTACCGGTCAGTTTTAGAAGAGAAAATGACTTTCAGATGATTGTTTCTTAATTCTTGGCTTGCTGATGAGCTTTATGTCTGACATGTTTTTTTGTTGTTGCCTCCCTTCGTAAACAGCCAGTGACTACACCATGTATCCGTTCTCAACCCAAAATGGAAAAGACTTCCAGAATCTTCTCTCGGTCTATCTGGATGCAGCTTTCTTCCCGTGTTTACGAGAGCAGGATTTCTGGTGAGTGGTGACTGCTGCTTCTCATATTTGTTTCATGTTTGTATTTATTTGACTTGATAGCATTGTAGCAAAAGTCAACTTTTAAATATTCAGTGAAGATTTTGTCTTTATAGTCAGCTGTTAACTCTGTTAGTTGGACTGTTTGTCCTGAGGCTGGCTTCACACTAGGGGAGTTTAGGCCTGATTTTGGGCCTTTTATTTGTCCAAATAATCCTCAAGTGTGTGGTGTCAATATGATTATTTTACAGCTCCTGATCGAGTCAGAGCCTCCCCGATCTGGAATCCTAAATACAAAAACATGTTTGTTATTTACCATTCCAGATCGGGCTGCCTCCGACTGAATACCTGCAGTAGCCAAAAAGAGAGCGAAGAGAGCATCACTTTTACAGCTCACAAACATGCCAGTGAACACAAACATAACTGTGCCCTGAGCCAAGAGGAATATAGAAAAAGAAGAGCAGCTTGAGTAACATGAGTGGCTTTTTAATGTCTCGACTGTCTTCCATATTTGTTTTTCTTCTGAAGTCACGTTTGATCACACGAGTTTCTGTGAGATCTCGTGTCTGTGGGATCACCACTGTGAACTCGTTTCTACAAACTGCAGGTGTGTGGTCTCACAGTAGGGTCAAATCGTCTAGTGTGTGCAGTCGGAGGATTATAATGTTTAGAATCATTTAGCTGTCCTTATGTCTTTGGTCTCCCACGTTTTTTAAATAGGTTAAGATCTGAATATTGTCGAGTGTGTAGCCAGCCTAAAAGAGTCCAAGACCTTTCTGATATCACTTGTTTGAAACAGTCGCTGATGAAATCTGCTCTTCACTAGTTCATTTCTGTTTGTGTTGATTTTGCAGGCAGGAGGGCTGGAGGCTGGAGAATGAAAACCCAACAGATCCCAACTCCCCTCTGGTCTTTAAAGGAGTGGTGTTCAATGAAATGAAAGGGGCTTTTGTAAGTCTACACTTTCTGAATCATAGTTTTATATGTAGATACAATATAGTGAAGTTTAAGTGTTCTTTTAAGGAGCTTCAGATATCTTATATTTCATGTTACCTAAAAGCACCTCATGGATTAAGTTTGAGAGTGAAGTGGTTCGTGGTAACTCCAAGTGTTTTTTTTCTTGCTTTTATATTTATACTCACTTTAAATATGTTATGACATCATGGAACAAAGTTAAAATTATGCCTGCTCACGGTTTAGTAGTTGACAAAAAAACAAAACAACTCAGGCCCTGCTGTGTCCACCTAGTGTTTTTTTTTTCAGGCAGAAAAGAGCTGGCTGTGCGCTGAGAATGAAAGCGCTGCACGTCCGTCCTGTCTCTATGACAACAGTCTGTTGACAACAGCTCCTGTATGACCGACACAGCTCCGTTGCTTTTCTCTGTTTGATTTTTATCTGTCACTTTGAGCATCAAACGGAGGATGCTTGACCTCCAAATGTTTCCTGGATGATGAGCTCAATAATAATGACATCCCCGTTCTCACGGCTCTGATCAGACACAGAGCAAGGACCCGACTGATGTACTTTATGATTGGCTGGTTGAAAGAAAAGCGCCGGTGACGTCAACAGCGGCCTCATAAAAAGTTTAAAGATTTTTAGTTTGAAGCGCTCGGAGCGATCGCACAAATTAGGCAGAGCGCTCGGGAAGAAAGGCGCTGGACGCTGTGCTTTGCTGCTGCTGCAAACGCTCTCTCCTCATTGGGAACAATAGAACAAAGACACTCAGAAAAAGCTAACAAAATCTATAAAATGCTAGGCGGACATGGGGCCTAATGCAACAGCAGTGAAACAAGTTCCAGATATGAGATGAACAGGTGACGTCAGATAAATGGTTTTGAAATAAGAGTGTGTGAGTGACTGTTTAACGTTTGATTGTGTGTTTGTTTTTTTTTTTTAGTCTGACAACGAGCGCGTGTACGCCCAGCACCTCCAGAACAAGCTGTATCCAGACCACACGTACTCTGTGGTGTCAGGAGGAGAGCCTCTAGCCATCCCTGACCTTACCTGGGAACAGCTCAAGCAGTTCCACGCCACGCATTACCACCCCAGCAACGCCAGGTACATGGACACACACACGTGTACACTGTGAGCCTAGAAGGGACAGGAAACTGTAAAGTGCTGTGAAGAAATGAGATGAGAGCAGGTGTTAGCCAGCAGAATCCTTTCTTTGTTACATTTAATAATCTCCTGCAGCAGAACGATGCAGGCTCACATTGACACAGTAGATATGAAACACAGGAAACTTTAATAATTTGATGGTAACTGATGCTAGTTTGTCTTTTTCATGCTTTATCGATCTTATTTATTTCAGAATGATCATAATTCCTTCAAAATAATTTAACATGCAGGCTTTAAAATTGCTCAGAAAACACCCCTGAGAGTGTCCTCCATGTGCTCCTCAGGTTCTTCACGTATGGAGATTTGCCTTTGGAGCAGCATCTGAAGCAGATCGAAGAGGAAGCTCTGTCCAAGTTTGAACGCATCAACCCGAACACAGAGGTCCCCCCCCAGCCACACTGGAGCAGCCCTGTGAGTGTCATAATCCAGACCAGCATCTGTAACTTCTACTGATCAATAGATCTTAAAAACTACACCAACAATCTCAACAGCTGTTTATTATTGCATGCTTTTATATTAACACACTGAAATGCATTGATTAGTCGTTTTGATGTCGTCGTGAATCTCAATGGTTTCCCCAGAGAGAGGACCATGTGACCTGCAGCCCTGACGCTCTGGCTCCGGATCCGGCCCGGCAGAACACGCTGTGTGTGAGCTACCTGCTGGGAGAGTAAGACCGAAAATCATTTCTTTTTATTTTGCATTAAGATGGGAGAAGCCATAAAAAGAGCCTCCATCCTCCTCTTTATTCACTACATCTTGGTTGTCACGTCGACGGCTTTTTAAAGACTGAGAGCTTTACAGTACAGAAAGGATTCACTCAACAATTCTCTTCATTCAAAGTGAAGTTTTTTGCGAGTCCTATTGTTCAGAAATATTTAAAATCTCTTTGTTTTTTTCCCCGCGCAGCATCACTGACACATTTGAAGGATTCACCCTCAGCCTGCTGTCGTCTCTCATGATCTCTGGACCCAACTCTCCCTTCTACAAAGCTCTCATCGAACCCAATATAAGAACTGACTTCTCCTCTGTTGTAGGGTGAGTACGCAGGACGCAAAGTAACAAACTCTCACAAATAAAATGATCAGCAAGCTCAGAGGTTATTTAGAGCGACGGCTGGAGAAGCAGCGAGGACAGAAGTTTGGTTTAATGTGGAGGACTTCTCTGATCCAGAGGCTCAACGACGGTCCAGAACCATTTGATCTGTCAGTGCTGAGACAGCCGATGGAGACGACAGAGAGGGGCAGGAGAGGATGGGGATGATGCCCCCTGGAGGATTTGAATGTTATGGCTCTAATGTTTTCAAATAAACATCCTCATTTTGGCACGTTTGTAAATATTTTACAGCCAGCCGCTAAGATTTCAGTTATTGTCAATCCATGCAATTCTCTAAACACCAGATAAGCCAATAGAAGAATGTAATTGCAGTAGCTGGGTTCAACCTGTAGAGGGCCGTAGCTATGCATATTTCTAACACAAAATGTGGAATTTAAATTTAGATACTTTGTACTCTGGGGGTTTAGTTACTCTTTAAAGACGGGTTTTCATCTATATGATTTTGCTAAGCTACTTAGATGACAACTTTCTTTTAGAAATGTCTATTAAAAGATAATTTAACATTTTAGTATATTGCTGCTGAGCTGTGATGCTCTGCCTCATGTGCTGCAGACTGCAGAGTACTGCATTGTTCTGAAATGTTGTGTTCTGCAGATATGACGGCAGCACCAAAGAGGCGTCGTTCAGTATAGGACTGCAGGGAATGGCCGAGGAGGACACCGAGAGAGTGAAGCAAATCATCAGCCAAACCATCAACGACATCATCGAGTAAGTCCCACGCTCCCTTTTGTATTTAAGACTTTAATATATGTTTACAAACCTGCTCTCTCTAAGTGTCAGCGTGTTTTGATAAAGCCATAAACTGTAAGGTCTACTTGCACATGAAGGATGATGAGTTGCTTGGTTACATGAAATTGAAACGGCACATAAGATAAAATGAGTCCTCGTCATCATCGACAGGAGCGGCTTTGAGGAGGAAAGAATCGACGCTCTCCTGCATAAGATCGAGATCCAGATGAAGCACCAGTCCACAAACTTCGGCCTGTCTCTGGCCTCGGTGAGTTCACAAACACAAGGACACTGCATGTATTTATAAACCTCTATGTGTGAGATATGTCAGGAACAATGATGATGTTAGTTATGTTGTCTCTGCTGAAATCTTGTGTTTCTACCACTATATACTCTGTGTATTTCTATACAAATACAGAATGTTTTAAACATGTCTAAACGTATGAGATGAGCTTGTTTTCACAGCAGTTTATTTGCTGATTTCTTCCTTTTTTTGATGAGTTGCAGTAAACTCAATAATCACAGAGAGTATAATATTTAAAGGGATTACACATGTGTATGAGAAGTAAAGTTTTAATCACTATACATCAATGTAAGAGTCAAACAGGACACTTAGATTAGCTTTATTTTGTCAGTAATGTTATAATCGCTTTGTGGATTCTGCTGCATGTTTCACATGTCGGTTTCATTATTCATGGCTGTTTGTGTATGTATATACATTTTTGTTTTTTCTAGTACATTGCGTCATCGTGGAACCACGACGGCGACCCGGTGGAGCTGCTGCAGATCAACGACAGCGTTGCCAAGTTCAAACAGACCCTGAAGGAAAACCCTCGCTTCCTCCAGGACAAAGTCAAGCACTACTTTAAGGTGTGTGACACTGGGAAAGTACTTTTCTTCAAAACATCCAGAAATATGTGAAAAAAAGGTTTAAAAAAAATACAAGAATAAACCTTTTACAAGTCTCACTAATGTTCTCTGTAGGGGGAAATACTCGTTCTGCTCTTAAGGTCAACCTCAGCAGCCCTGGAGTGTTTTAAGATCATGACAAAAAAACATGAACTTTGAAGGTTTTCTGTATCATTTGTGTTTTTTCTCTTCCTCTTCAAATCCCCATTACCCCCCCTACAGGAGAACACACACAGACTGACCCTGTCCATGAGTCCGGATGAGGTCTACTTGGAGAAACAGGCCAAAGCCGAGGAGGAGAAGCTCCAGAAAAAGATCCATGCTCTGTCAGACAGCGACAAAAAAGACATCTATGAAAAAGGTACAAATGATTGAAACTGCTCCACGGAGGAAATCTGTGTTTCTCTGCTTCTGTTAAAACACTTTCTGAGCTTGACTCTGTGAAATCACACAGAATTGTCTGAAGCAAACAGGCTTTTATTGGCTGCTTGATTGATTTGATTGAAGCCCCAAAAAATCCAATAAACCATCAGATTAACACAATAACTGGGAAAAAAACATCAAGCGCTGCAATGTGACTGTATACAGAATATATTCATGTTGACCTGTTCTAGATCCCTCATTTAGTCATATAGTGTTACAATGCTGCATGTTCAAACTAAACACAGGCAGAGTTATAGAGCATGAGGTAAACATATGTTGGAGTAATCCCAGGATGAGTCAGCAGAGGGCGCTAAACGGCTTGAGGTGTTTTTTATTGACGCCAGTATCAGATAAATAAGATGTTTTTTGAGCTGCAAATCATTCAAAGCTGCTCTATAAGTTTTCAAAGACAGACAAAAGTGTTACTGAATTGAGTGTCATTTGCCAGTTTTAGTCCGAGGGGGTGAGGAGTTGCCTTAAATATTAAAAACCGTCTTTGAGGGGACTTGTTAGAAACATTAAAGTACAGAGATTTACTGATGGAAAACCATAAAAGAACATTTCACCTGCATTCACTTTTCTGTTTATGACCCAACCAGTAAAACTTGTTGAAACATTTCAGAAGGATTTGATTGAGGCACTTCTGATTTAACTGTCTGTTTCATATTCATGTTCTTCTTCTTCTTCTTGGAAAAAGGTCTGGAGCTGCTGGCTGCTCAGAGCAAAACGCAGGACGCCTCCTGTTTGCCGGCACTGAAAGTGTCTGACATTGAGCCCACGATCCCTGTTACTCCTGTTCAGATCAGCACAGCAGGTACGGCCCAGTGTCCGCTCTACACAAGTTTATAAAACATTATACACAACAAGGAAGAATCATCTCAGAGTGTTGTGGTTAAAACCCCTTAAAATGTTTCCTCTCCTTGTCTCCTTCAGTCGGCGTACCGGTGCAGTACTGTGAGCAGCCCGCCAACGGGCTAGTTTACTTCAGAGCCATGTGCAGTCTCAACACACTGCCGGAGGACCTCAGGCTCTATGTCCCGCTCTTCTGCAGCGTTGTCACCAAGTAAGTTCACCTGACAGTCGATTGGACCAGAGCAAGATTTCAAAATGTGTCACCTGGTATATGAAAAGTTTGAAGATATTATGCTTTATTGATCTTTTCTGTATTTGTGTAAGGTTTGGACAGGTGGTGTTTGAAAGCATTTTAAAGATTGCATGTGTGTCTGTTTGTTAAATCAGGATGGGCTGTGGAGGTCTGGACTACAGACAACAGTCCCAGCAGATGGAGCTGAAGACTGGGGGCATGTCTGTCTCCACCCAGGTCGTCCCTGACTCCACCCAGCTGGACATGTACGAGCAGGTCAGTACCAGCTTACTGTGTTTGAAAAGTCTTACAAATATATGGATAGAAGTAATGTTTGGACAGAGACATTTCTGGACAAGAATACTTTAGATGATGTAGGGAGTGAGTCTGAGCCTGAAGGCAAAGCTCTCCATTTACCGGTCACCTATGATCATGAGCTATGGGTAGTGACCGAAATAATAAGATGGTGGATACAAGCGGCTGAAATGAGTTTCCTCCAGAGGTCGGCTGGGCTCAGTCTTAGAGAGAGGGCGAGGAGCTCAGACATTCTGGTAGAGCTCAGAGTAGAGCCGTTTCTCCCTCAAATCTAAAGGAGCCAGTCGAGGTGGTTCGGCCATCTGATTAGGATGCCACCTGGACGCCTCCCTTTGAGGTCTTCTGAGCACGCCCCAACTGGGAGGAGACCCCGGGGGAGACCCAGAGTTTACTGGAGGGATTACTGTGTATATCCCCACTGGCCTGGGAACACGTCAGAATCCCTCAGGAGGAACTGGAAAGAGAGAAGTCTGGGTTGAATTACTACTGCTGCCACAGAGACCTGACCTTTGATAAGTGGAAGAAAATGGATGAATGGAGTAATGAAGTATGCTGCTCCATGTCAGGTTCCTTCATATATGACATCACATGTAATTTAGTAACTTTATTCTATATTAATTAAATGTTTGTTCTTTATTATGATGATTCTTGTGCATTGTGGAAACCCATCTTCTTTCTGCTGCGTCGTCTTCAAAAATCAAATGTCTCCTCAAAGCTGCAGAAATTGAAACTGAGTGATCGTGTGTTACATAAACAGAGGTTGTGATTTATCTTGGTTCAGTGTTTAACTGCTGCTGGTTACATTACATCGGTATAAAACAGGTAATCAAAGAAGAGTCTTGTCTCTGTGTTCTCTGTTCCAGGGTGTCCTCCTGTCCTCCTCCTGCCTGGAGAGAAACCTTCCTCACATGTTTCATCTGTGGAGCGACATATTCAACAAGTACGTCCTCCATCACTTCTTATAAACTGAGAGAAAATGTGTCCTGAAATTCGAGGAGGCTGAGAAGACAGCTCATTATTTATCTTCTTTTTTTTTTTTTTTTCACTACAGCCCCCACTTTGACGAGGTGGAGCGCCTGAGAGTGCTGGTGATGATGTCAGCACAGGAGTTAGCCAATGGGATCTCCTACTCGGGCCACATGTACGCCATGACACGTGCAGGCCGTCACCTGACTCCAGCAGGAGACCTCAATGAGACGCTTGGTGGGATGGAACAGGTATGCACCTGGAGTGTTGATCCTAAAAAACTAAAATGATAGTGTCTGACTCCTGCACGTCAGCTTTAAGAAGTGTTGTCATAGTGATTTAAAGCTTGAAGTAAATTACGCAGACGCAGATTCAAGACATACAGTATAGCATGATTTTTTTCTGACAAGCAGAGACAATTTCATTTGTTCCTACTTTGTGCAAGAGGTTTTTTGTTTTTCCATTCTCTCGCTTCATCTTTTATCCATCTTTTATCAATGATTACTTCAGGTGAAGTTTATGAAGAGGGTCGCTGAGTTGTCCGACCTCAGCCAAGTCATCCGAACGCTCGTCAGGATCAAGAAGCATCTTCTCAACCCGGACAACATGAGGTGAGATGTTACACCTGAGGAGAGGTTTTCTTTTAAAAGGTTTTGTTTTGGGGCTTTTTGGGCCTTTATTTTAGAGACAGGACAGTGGACAGAGTCAGAAATCAGAGAGAGAGAGAGAGAGAGAGAGAGTGGGGAAAGCAGGAAATGAGCCACAGGTCGTCCGCTTGGAGGACTACAGCCTCCACACATGGGGCGTCCACTAACCACTAGGCTATGGTCGCCTCCATGGTGATAGATTTTTGAATGATGAAGAGATAGTGACAGTATTCTGCAGTTAATGTTATTTTAATTACTGCAACATGGTTTCAATATAAAGGGTCTGTTTGTAACATGCTCGTCAATGTAAATGTTTGTCTCTTACAGGTGTGCGATCAACACTACTCCACAGAAAATGTCGGACACGGCAGCACAGCTGGAGAGCTTCATGAAGGACGTGGCTGACAACAGAAAGGAGCGCAAACCGGTCAGAAGTAACATTATTGAGGTAAACTATCAACAAACAAATCAAAACATGAAAGCAGGCAGAATAATTCTTAAAATTAGATTTTAATATTCTCTTGATTTTTTTTTCTAAAGAGGCCTCTCGACCCATCGGATGTCTCGGGGCTGAGCCGGAAACTCATCTCTGTAAGTTTTCAGGAACATCTTACATTTCTGTGTTTGTTTGCTCGCTATGTCAGTGGTTCTCAACTGGTGGGTAGGGGCCCATAAGTGGGTCACAGAGCTGTTTTCAGTGGGTCGTGACTGAGTTCCTAGGGGAAAAAAATGATGCTGTCCAAAAGTCTGTAAAGTTCTATGTTCTGTATCTTTGTTCTGTCACATCTTTTGAAACATCTTTCATTGAAAATAAACCTGATAGGTTGAACAATATCAGAAACTCTGGTCGCAGGAGGAGATGGTGATGAGTCCTAAAGCTAAACCCATTAAGAACCACTCCTCTAAAAATATCCCTGCCATAGTGAGTTCACATTATATTAAAGGCAGAACCGTCTCTGCAGATTAAAGAAGATAAAATAATGGAAAAGATGAAGAAAGGCCGTCTTATAGAAACGCAAAAATACAGATTTTAAAGTCAAAAATCTTTGAAGAAGCAAAATAACACCAACACAAATCAGTTGAACCTCTGATTTCAATAGTTGTGAGATCACCTGTAATTTTATTTTGTCCTTTATTATGAGACATTCCTTCAAAACAAAGTCCTGTGCATGCATGAGATTATAAATATAACGCTTATTTGTTTTTTTTTAATACCTGAGTACAATATTCCACCAGTACCGCTCAGCTCTCTTTTAACCATAGTTTACATCTTATTGTATAATATAACTGTTTTGTTTGTATATATACTGGTGGGTTTAGTATTTGTATATGTTCTATATTTAACTACTTCTCTACAGGTGTGCTCCGACAGGTTTTTGTTGTACTTGTACAGTGACAGTAAAGATCATCTTCTCTGATTTCAGGAGCAAAACTTCCAGCCGTGTCAGATGAAAACGTTCTTCCAGCTTCCCTTCCCTGTTCACTTTATCAGCGAGAGTATTCGTACGGTACCCTTCTCCCACCACGACTACGCCAGGTAACCACACCTGTACCTGGCAGGGATGAGCACTTCCTTTAAAAGTCTGATTTACACGGACAGTTTTTTGTCTTTCTACTTTTTTCTACGTGTAACTTTTAGTTCATCTAAAGTGTAATAAAAACTTTTTGTTTCCTTTTTTCTCTTAAAGTTTGTGCATCTTGGCGAGGATGATGACGGCTAAGTTTCTGCATGGAGAAATCAGGGAGAAGGGAGGAGCCTACGGGGGCGGGGCCAGGATGGAAGGAGGTCTTTTCTCTTTTTACTCGTACAGGTGAGAGGCCGCCACACCACACTCAACAAAGTTTTAAAAAACATTGTGCTGACGTTGAAATACAATAACAGTTCATTTTGTTGCCTTGGCTGAAACATTAATATTTTATATACACTCAGGCTTTCTCGAACCTTAGAAAACGATGTGCATTTTGGTTAATAGGTGTATTTAATGGAATCTAATACATACAAAATCTCCGTACTTATGAAGGAGTAGAGGTAGATTCTATAAAAGGGGGCAGGCTGGGTTGTCTTCAAGATATGAATTTTGTTAAAGGTCACATATTCTCCTCCTCTTCAACCAGTTTAAATAAGTCTCAGAGCTCCTCAAAACGTGTGTGAAGTTTCTTGTTCTAAATCCACTCTGATCCAGTATTTGATCATGTCTATAAACCCCTCTATTTCAGCCTTACTCAAAACAGACTGTTTCTGTGTCTGTAACTTTAAATATGTAAATGAGCTGTGTTTGACCACTCCCCCTCACTGGAAGGGCTTGGGTGTCTCAGGCTTTCTTGCTACCTGCTCTATTGTTTACGGTGAGAAGGCAGACTCAGAGGGCAGAACAAACACCTAGCTGTGGGAGTGTCACCCACCTGGGGGAGGGGTTACTGCCCTTTGTGATGTCATGAAGGGAAAAACTCCAAATGGCCTTTTTGAGCACACATTTTCTGAAAGGTGTAGCAGGCAGAAGACGGAGAGGATGGACTTTTCTCATCATTGGGGGGTTTGTAGACGGACTAGAGACACATAGAAACATGGTGAAGAGGATTTAACAGAATATGTGACCTTTAAAATGGATTTTAAATCAAGTTTTGGAGAGAGAAGGGAAGAACCAAAGTTGCAGAAGCACTTATTTTGTTCTAATCTAATGAAATTTGAATTGAATTCCTGAAAGAGATTTGTTGCCATATTCTCAAATGTGACCTCTTCTTCCTCCCTTTGTCCAAAATGCAAAATCTTTATATTCCAAGAATATTCAGGCGATCTGTCTGGAAAAAAAGAGACACAGAAGACTGAACAATTTACTAAGGGAAGCCATCATGGGGCGTTTTTGGAAGCTGTAATAAAATATTCCAAATGACTTCTACGTTTAAAAAGAATCTTCTTTGAGTTGAACAGTGTGTCGTTGATTTTGTATTTCTTTCTCGTACTTCTCTAAGGGATCCAAACTCGGTGCAGACCTTGTCTGCGTTTCGTCGAGGTGTGGACTGGGCGAAGTCGGGACAGTTCACCCAGCAGGACATCGATGAAGCTAAACTGTCAGTGTTCTCGGCTGTAGACTCGCCTGTGGCCCCCGCGGACAAAGGTGAGGAACGACTGAGTGATCCCTCCAGCTGCTGTCAGGATGCCTCACCTGATCCTCCTCCAATCAGATCTCTGGAGCTTTAACATCTCAGTACATTACTGACAACTTCAACATTAGAAGTCTTTAATGGAGGTTAAAAGCTTTTAAAGGATTAATGAATAAAATGATGAGTAAAAAGCTGAATTATAAGCAAGTTCAGATATGAAGAGATCTTCATTAGTTTTATTAACTTAGTCTCCGTCTCTGTTGTAAAGCCGTCACTGTCTCCACTTTATCTCTTAGCCGTCTGGTTTGTTCACTCTGTGTTTGTGTTGCAGGAATGGGTCGCTTCCTCAGCGGAGTCACCGATGAGATGAAGCAGAATCACAGAGAAAGACTTTTTGCTGTCACTCACCAAAGTCTGGTGGAAGTGGCTGAAAGGTACAAACTTTATGTCCCCTTACATAACTCAGAAATGAAGAGAAGGAGAAGCTAAAAGAAAAAACAGACTGACAAACTGTTCCCGTTTATTCCCACATCAAGTGTTAACTCGTGTCTTGTTTTCCCCCTCACTGCAGATACCTCGGCGTCGGTCAGAGGACTTGTGGAGTTGCTATCTTGGGTCCAGAGAACGAGGCGATTAAAAAAGATCCCTCATGGATCGTAAAATAATCCAGTCTGTAGGTAACTTGTGATTTAAATACTCAACTGGACTTCTGGAGAATCACAGCTGCACGACTTCTTCTGTACTGAATGCTGAAAGTCTACGGTTAGGATTTTTTATTAAAGAGTCAAAAAGCTGAAGCGCACAATATCAAGAGGAGGACTGAGAGCTGCTGTCATGGTTCAGATACGTCTTCATTCTGTATATATTTAATGAAATATATGATCATGTTGGAATACACTATGTGAGTGAGCTCTTCTTTTTGGGATCATTGTTAAAGTATCATCAAGAGATATATCATTTATATAAACTTCAATCAGGTGTTTTTGTTTTTTTCTGCAGGATACAAATGACTTTCTTCCTCTGTGGTTTACTCTGGGAAACTCAGAGCAGAGGAAGAACATCAGAGCCATTCTGTCTAATTCAAACAACAAACTGTGTCATGTGCAAACACTCAGTCAGGTCATGTTGGTCTTTGTGGGGGCGCAGGTAGTCTAGTGGTTTTTGTGCATGCCCCATGTATGGAGGCTGTGGTCCTATTTTCCACAATTTTCACATTTTCATTGGTTCCTCAGTTAGGAAGTGATTGAACATGAATTATGATCTTAATATGTTTCCCTCAGTACGACCCTTATGAGGTAGAAGTAAACAAAAGCATATCAAGATCATAACTCATATTCAACAACTTCCTAACTCTATCAATGAGCTGTAATCATGAAGGTAATGAGAACAAACTCTTAGATAATGACCTGTTAACTATAGACTATGGTCATGTAGATAAGGTACTAATAAGTGCTTCATAATGACCAATAAGCAGCCAGTATGCTACTAGTTAGCATTCTAATAAGCCACTAGTTAATGTTGAATATTGTGACCTTAAATTGAAGTTTTAACAATTATTTTTCAAGTCTTTGAACACCACAGGTGAAATCAATTTCCCTCCATTTTATCGTGTTGGAGGCACAAATCAACAGATTTAAAACTCAGGGTGAATAAAACCAAAGAATTGCTGCAGGTCAACACATCTGGTGAGATGATTGAGTTTTTAAAATCAGACACTCTAACCTCAGTTCCCTTTTCTAAACTCCTAATTTACTGATAAATAAAACAGAGTCACACGTCTTTGCACACAATAAATGCTTTATTACTCTGACAGGACGGTCACATCTCACTGCCGGCACATGAAGGTAAAATGTTGCTCCACTTCCAAAACTACAGCAACAGCAGGACCCTACTCACAAACACCACTATAGAGATGTCACACACACACACACACACACAGAAAGCCCAGAGTGGATAGAAACAACAAAGGCAATAATAATTTAAGGGATTTTTTAACATGGATATCATTTTAAAAATAGTCACCATTGTAGGCTCTAGGGTCACCGAAATATTTCATCACACATAAAGTAAATCATGCTTAATGCTTTTATATTATGTGTGCTGTGAGTTTGATGGCACTACAACATGTTATAGTATAGTAATTACTTATTTAATTAGCATATTTAATGATAAAAAAAATCACTAAAATTACATGAAAGCCCTTTATCTAAAGCAACATGATGTAGTTTATAGAGCAGGAGGACATTTATTCATAATGGGTTTTTCTTTTACCCTACACCTTACAAAATGGATTTTATTGAACATTGGATTATTTATAGGCTATTGAAAAATCCTCAATTTATTTTTAAAGTATTATTTTCCAATCTCAGAAATGTAGTATGAAAAACGTGAGATCACATTTGTGTAAAATGATTTTCATGACACTACACCTCTCCTGGGTGAAGTTATTGAATATTTCTGTATCATATTTTTTCAGTATTGCAATTTGCAGACGGTCCCTGCGCATTCGAGCACCAGCCGGCTCGGCTTAGAGGCCAATGCAAGTTCCCCAGCGCGGAGGACGACTCGTTTGGAGGAAAATACGAATGTAGTTCGCAGTCTATCTTGTTGTGATTGCAGAGAGGTGTCGGTTTTGTAAGAGCAATGTTCCGCTGATGAGTTATGGATCCGGGAAAGTCGAATCTGTGAATATATTTCTAAGTGTATCCTTTGCGCCAAAACAGATGACAAGACTTTAACATCTGTTTTAAATGTCTTTCTGAGACAATATAACGGTGACGGTGCACAAGCAAAGCAGTTCTGTCCTTGTATTTAAGTCCAAGGTTAAAATATAACTCAAATAAGTCCTGTACTGTCATTTTTATCACAAGAACACAGAAGGCTAAGACTGGCTGATTTCCGTTGTGCACCTGATATCTGGTGAGCACGAGAAACTTTCACGTGAGCACCGGTTAGTTTCTGGTGCCCATGAGAAACATATATTTTTATTTTTTCTGCCTATGTCCCTTTAAGGGCTCCGTAGCTTTCTGATTAGTATTGTGTTATGATGTTTTTAGATTATTATAATTCATGTTTTAAGATACCTCATTGTACATTTTTCTATCAATTGGGGGAGTTACTGCTAATTTGGTCTGACAGAGAAATTTAAACAAATGAACTATAGATTTATATGCAAATTTATTCAAAACTTTACATCATTACAAATAGTCGATGGTTAGCGATACAGCACAGATAAGAGAACAAAAGTCATCACTAGCACTTACAACCTTCATGAATTAAAGGTCACATATTCTCCTCCTCTTCAACATGTTTAAATAAGTCTCAAACTTGTCTGTCTTTTGTTCTAAATCCACTCTGATCCTGTATTTGATCATGCCTATTAACCCCTCTATTTCAGCCCAGCTCAAAACAGGCTGTTTCTGTGTCTGTACCTTTAAATGAAAATGAGCTGTGTCACCCACCTGGGGGAGGTGTTACTGCTCTTTGTGATGTCATAAAGAGAAAATCTCCAAACGACCTGTTTGAGCACACATTTTCTGAAAAGTGGAGCAGGCACAATACAGAGAGGATGGACTTTTCTCATCATTGGGGGGTTTGTAGACAGACTAGAGACACATATTAGAGTTAGAGAAACATGGTGAAGTGTATTTTACATAATATGAGACCTTTAACATTAATAATAATGATAATAACATAGCGCTTCTCTGAATACTCTAAGACGCCTAACTAAGAACAAAACAAAACAAAGAAGTGTGTGTGTGTGTGTGTGTGTGTGTGTGTGTGTGTGTCTGACTGTGTGTGTGTGTGTGTGTGTGTGTGTCAAAGTACCATAGTATTCGAGTGCGGTGAAGAAAAGTATAATCAGCTTTCTGTAGAAACATGGAAAAAAAACACAGATGTTAACACATTGTCCCCTAATGACTTCTGTCTACTTCAGCTTACACAACTCAGCAGAGTCTCCAGGAGAATAATATAACCCCAGTCCAGCATGTAGAGGCTGAGTGAATGTGGTCTGGACTCTGTGGAGGAGAGTCATGGTTTTAGAGATGCTGTAGAAGGACAGAATACCTGCTCTGTGATCCAGGTACACTCCTACTCTGGAGGACCGAGGACCTGAGACAGGAGTGAAGACTTTGTTGTACCAAAAGTAATAACTGTTCTTGTAACAATCTAACGCCCAAGATTTGTCATTACCTCCAAACCAACATTCATATGAGCCCCCTGCTCTGCTGATATTCTTGTATGTGACTGCTACAGAAACATCTCCTCTCAACTCCACTTCCCAGTAACAACGTCCCATCAGACTCTCTTTACTCAGGACCTGACACCTACCAGTGAATCTGTCTGGGTGACTAGAATAAGACTGTTGTGCTCTCATTACTGTTACTTTTCTGTTCCCATCAGATAATAACAGCTGTGTGTATGCTGTGTTTGGATCCAGTGTGATGTCACATGAATATTTTAAGAACTCAGCTCTGGTCTTGGGCTCTGGTTCTGGTCCTGACAGTAAAACATCCACTTCACTCACTGTCTGTGAGATGTTTGTCCATTTCTCTCTCAGGACGTCCTGTAGTTTATCTCTGACTTCTGACACAGCTGCTGTCACATCCTCAAAGTACCTCAGAGGACGGATCTTGATGCTGGATGAGTGTGTAGATTCACTGAGTGGTGACAGTGAGGGGTAGTCGTGTAGAAACTGGTTGTGATCTTCTGTGTGTGAGAGCTTCTCCAGTTCAGCGTCTCTCCTCTTCAGCTCAGTGATCTCCTGCTCCAGCTTCTCCTGAAGCTCTCTGACTCGACTCACTTCAGTTTGCTGCTGGGATCTGACCTGCTGCTTCACATCAGAGTGTCTTTTCTCCATGAGACGGATCAGCTCAGTGAAGATCTTCTCACTGTTCCCCACTGTTTTATCAGCAGAGCCATTGATAGCCTCCACCTCCTGTTGGAGCAGCTTCACATCTTTCTCTCTGTCCTGGATTCTCTGCTGGATGTTTTGTCGACTCACCCCGAGCTCTCTCTCTCGCTCTGTCCTTTCTGCTGCAGCTGAGACTGTGTCATGACCTTTATGTTCATCCACAGAGCAGAGATAACAGATAGACTGCTGATCAGTACGACAGAACATCTTCATCACCTCATCATGACGAGAGCAGACGTTCTCCTGGAGGTTCATGGAGGGCTCCACTAGCTTGTGTTTCTTTAATGGAGCTGGTTCAAAATGAGGCTGGAGGTGTTTCTCACAGTAAGAGGCCAGACACTGCAGACAGGACTTACAGGCTTTCAGTTTCCTCCCGGTGCAGACATCACAGGCCACATCATCAGGTCCAGCATAGCAGTGATCAGCAGGAGCAACTTGGAGTCCAGTCTTCTTCAGCTCCTCCACTAAAACTGCCAACATAATGCTTTTCACCAGAACAGGCCTCGGTGTGAAAGTCTTCCTACATTGAGGGCAGCTGTAGATTGTCTTTACATCCTCTTTACCCCAGTGGCTTTTAATACAGTTCTTACAGTAACTGTGTCCACAGGGAACAGTCACCGGATCCTTCAGGAGATCCAGACAGATGGAACAAGAGAAGGCCTCCTGGTCTAGTTGAACTCCTTTCTGCGCCATTTCTCCTCTCGGTAACGACGACTGTCTGAGTTTCACTTCTTAGAACTAGTTTCACCTCTGATCTACACAGCATGTGTTTTTTCAGTGTCTGCTCTTGCACCGTCCCACATGTTGGTTACACCCATCCTCAAACTGTAGATCTAAAGGGGAGGGAACAAGGAAATAAACGTCAGAGTGGAGCTGGCTGAGTCTGAGAGCAGGAAGAAGAGGGAGGGGTTAACAAGCTCTGATTCATGTTTCATGCCTCTGACCGGGCAGATTCTCAACATGAATACATAACCACTCTCTGTTGCATGGAAGAAAACTCTAATCAAACTTTGTAGTAATGAAGAAACAATGAATACAAATAGCTCAACGAGAGACGTTTGGATTTTTGACTGATATACTCTGCAGTCATTATCAGGTTATTTTTTAAGTCTGACTGAGGCTCGTTAGTGGAAACTGCAAAAAGGCCGTTCTTTTTTTAAGTACAATAGAGCGACACCTAAACAGTCAAATAAGGAGTATGGTAGTGGCTGAAACAGTGGATACTTTTATCGTGAGAAATTCTGTTTATTTGATGGATTGCCCCTTGAGATGAACCATCTCGTTTTCGAGGGGGTCCAACACAAAAACAAAAACACAACATTACAGTGTGATACATACAGTCAAGCACAAAATACACACATAAACATAAAGGCTCTCAAACACCCATCCGCCTACGTATCCCTCCCGCAAATCCACAGCACCCACACAAAGTCATCAGAGGTAGATGCACATAGTGACATATGCAATCACGATATTAGAGGGGTAAGAAGACATTACCATTAGAAGCTGCAACATGGTTTTGTGAGAAAAGGTAGCAGTGATTTCTTAAAAATGTGTAGTGAATTTATTGTTCTGATGTTTATAGGTAGATTGCTCCAGTCAGAGGGAGCTTTGTAGTTGAATGCTCGTCTGCCGATTTCTTTATTGGTTTTGGGAACAAGAAAAAAAGGCTGCTGAGTATGTCTTAAAGAATATGAGGAATTCTATGGCGTTAAATGTTGTTTTAAATAAGAGGGAAAATTGAAGTGGATACATTTGAAAATACATTGGAGCCAATTGTAATGTCGTCTTGCATTCAGGGGTAGCCAGTTCAAAGTTTCGTACATGGAGCAGTGATGAGTTCGGTAGGGACACCTTAAAATAAATCTGCAGAGGCTATTGTAAATAACATTAAGAGGTTGAAGATGTGTTTCAAATGTATTCTGATAAACAGTGTCGCCATAATCCAGTATTGGTAATAACAATTGCATAACAATTATTTTCCTCATCTGTAGAGTAAAGCAATTTATAGAGCGATAGAGAATACCTAGGTTGCAACTTAATTTGCTTGTATACCCAGGTATTTAAAAGAGGAGACACATTCAAGGGATGATCCATCATTAAAAGAAATGGTCAGATCTGGAGTTTCTCCAAGGCCTTGTCTAGTACCAAGCAACATACAACATGATTTATTTTTGTTTAGTGATAGTTTGTTGGTTGTAAACCAGTTTTGAACAAGGGCGAACTCACTTTGTATTGATGTTTCAATTGAGGATCTATTAGCATTGGCTGTATAGATTACGATGTCGTTAGCATATAAGTATATTTGACAGTCTGAGCAAATTTTGGGAAGATCGTTAATGAAGATGGAGAAAAGGAGTGGTCCCAGGGATGAGCCTTGTGGCACACCCTTCTTGACAGTCAGGTAATTTGATAAGTTTCCGTTAAAGCTAACACACTGGCGTTTGTTATGAAGGTAGGAGTTGAACCAAAGTAGAGTATTTTGAGTTACACCAATAGAATTAAGTTTGTTCAGAAGTAAATAGTGGTCAACAATGTCGAAGGCCTTGGTTAGGTCGAGAAAGATTGCACCAGTGAGTTTGCCGTTTTCAGAGGTAGAAAAAACGTCGTTTGTAAATTTTAAAAGAGCTGTAGATGTTGAGCAGTTAGGTCTGAAGCCAGACTGGCATGGAGACAAAATGTTGAAGATGTTAACATAGTGGGATAGTTGATTGAAAATGAGTTTCTCCAAGATTTTAGCTAGAGAATTTATAATTGATATTGGGCGGTAATTGTTAGTGTCGCGAGGGTCGCCTCCCTTATGAAGTGGAGTGACTATGGCAAATTTCCAAGTGGAAGGAGAGTACAAGTTGCTATAGAAAGGTTAAATAGGTCGCAAAGTGGGTACATCAAGATATGAGCAGCTAACTTAATAAATTTAGTCTCAATGCCATCTAGTCCAGTTCCACAGTCATCCTTTAGTTCGTTAATTGCATGTTGTACTTCGACAGGTAATATTTTTTGTAAAGAGAAACTGCTTCTACAAGTAGAACTATTGAGGGAGTCATATGCCACAGGTGAGTCAAATACAGGAGAGTTGCCTGTGGAGGCAAAGTGCTGATTAAAAATATTTGCAGCAATGGATGGTACTTGAATAATATTGTTATTGTATCGAATCTAGGTAGTGGTGTTTTTGTTTGACTTATTGAGAATTTTATTCATGCTTTTCCAGAACTGTTTCGGATTGTGCATATTTTCTGAGAGATTTTTTTAGTAGAAGTCTGATTTAGCGTTACTTGTTTTTGTCTTGCATAAGTCTCTTAAGAATCTGTAGTTGTGCCAGTCAGCAGGATCCTTGGTATATCTTCCAGGTTTTATCCCGTTGTTTGAACAGACTGATCAGATCCAAACTGATCCAAGGCAAATGTCTTCCTTTGACCCTGACTTCCCTCCAGGGGGCATGTTTATCAATAACTCTTGTGAGTTCAGAATGAAAATAATCCCAGGCATCTTCAGCATTGGGTATAAATTGAAACCTGTCCCAGTTTATTTCGACCAAGTCATATATAAAGTTATCTAAATGAATGTTCTTGCATTGTCTAATTCTAATGTATTTTGGAGGAAGACTGGGGTTTTAATCTTCCACAAACAAAATATAGCTGAGTGGTCACTAAAACAATCAGATAGAGTACCAGATTTAATAATTCTGCCAGGATGAGTGACAAGGATCCAGTCTAATAATGACTTCAACTTAGGGTCCTGAACTCTGGTAGGCCCGTTGATCAGCTGGGTTAAATTTATACTGTTCAGCAAGTTTTTATCGCGTGATGAAGAACGGTCTAGCCAGTTGCTGTTGATGTCGCCTAGGATACTCATGTCACGTGAATGTTCAAATGAAGTAAGGGTAGATACTATGCATTTGGTTGACTCGAGATGAACAGGTGGGGGTCTATATATACTTCCGATAATGAGATGTTTATTTTCATGAAATTTTAACTTAACAAAAAGACATTCAAAGAATGAATGGGGTACTTTAGGAGTGACAGGTTCAGACACAAAATGAGAAGAAACATATATAGCCACACCTCCTCCTCTTGTGCCCCGGTCAGCTCTATATAACATATAATTATCAAGTTCAACTTCATTGTCACAAATTTTGCTGTGCAGCCATGTTTCTGAAAAGGTAAGAACATCAGGTTTGTGCTGGGCAACGCAGACTCTAATTAAGTCCATTTTTGGAAGAAGGCTCCTGATATTCAAGTGTATAATTTTTAGGCCTTTAGCTTTATCAATTATATATCAGATTGAAAGTGATAATGGGGTGGAGTGGGATGGGGGACGAGTCTGGGAGAGAAAGCAGGAGAGCCACACGGACACACACACAGGACACATACACAAGACAAGAAACAGTACGAAATGAAGCAAATAAAATAAAACTAAAACAAAAAAGCTACATTTTGGAACAAAACTAGCAGCTCAGTCTGCATAGCTCATAGAGACAGGATACAGAAACAAAGAAGAGGTCCGAAAATGAGCAAGAGAGTGATAAATTAGGGGGGGCGTGGCCTAAACTAAGGCATCAAGAAAACAAAGAAGACTGCATCCGACTATAAAACGTTCCAGAAATAACTTTGGAAGCATTCATTATTTTATGTTATGATCATTTTACTTCGTAACTACAGTGGTTTGACAGTTGCACATACATTTTCTTTAACTCATCGTTTATCTTCTCTGAGCCTGGCTACGTTACGTTTTGCGACAGCTGCACCTCAGTGAGTTGAGTTTGCGACACTGTTTACCGCAAACAAACTAGTCATGCTTTTGACAGCAAGACTTGGTGAGCAAGTATCAACTTGCTGACAACTTTAAAAGTTGTTGCACAAACGGAACACAAATACAGGCATTAAAGTAATAGGAAATCAAATCAGTCAGCATATCGTTCAGGCCACATGAATAATATACTGAGAGTATAGAAGGTCGGGAGAGAGCAAAAGGCGTCTGTCAGAGAGAAGTGTTCAGGTTAGCATTCATGCTATGGGGAGTTAGCCTCGCCGAAGAAAGCCTCAGCCTCTTCGGGGGAGCGGAAAAGTTTTGTCTTACCATCATGGAACACTTTCAGCGAGCAGGGGAAAATCATTGAGTATTTGAAGTCCAGGTCCCGCAGCCTTTTCTTAATCGTATCAAACTGTCGGCATTTCTGGACAAGAGCAGCACTGAAGTCCGGGTAGATGTGCACTCGAGTTCCATTGTACGCAAGCTCTCTCTTTTCCCTGGAGAGCTTCATGATCTTCAGCTTGTCCTGGAAATGGAGAAGTTTGACCAGGATCGGCCTTGGCCCGGCTCGGGAGTTCTGTTGTTGGATGAAGGACGGGGAGCGATGACAGGAGGAGTGGGGAAATGAGCTTCTCCAAGAAGCTGCGGTATCAGGCGATTCACGAAGTCTGAGCGTATCCCGACCCTCGGACTTTTCAGGGATAGAGATGAAACGTAGGTTGGAAGCACGGCTTCGGTTCTCAGCGTCTTCAGATCGTTCAGTCCTGCACATCATCCTCGTTAGAGCCAACTCTGTGCTCAAGTTCCGTGACTTGCTCTCCAAGTGTGGATACAGAGCTTTCTATTTTGTTAAGGCTGACTTTAATAGTTTCACGTTTTAAATCCATGTGTGATATCATTTCGAGCTTAATTTGCTGCATCCCTTCCCAGATAGTTTGAGGGGAGATAGGTTCTTGAGCCATTGTGAGGCCTGTCTCCATTACCTCTCACAGTGAGTAGATTGTTTGTCTTGTGTGTTTGGTGAAAAAAGTTGCTCCTGATCAGGTTTCAAAGATATCACAAGTTGCAAATAAGTTGCAAATATGTCTCAGAAGGACCTCAATAGAAAAATGTTTGAGCCAGCAGACTGCAGCTTGTTAGAGACACACCACGGCAGCCATCTTGTCAAATCTTTTATTAATGAGATACATTTCTAATGTGCAGCTATAAGTCCAACCTTTTAGAAGACTAACATCCCACCAATAAACGATCAATTGTTTCGATCCAATCAGTAAAAGTCTTTAAAACAAGACATCTTCTATCATTTTATTCTCCACTGAAAGTCTGTTTCAAAAGATAGGTCTTACATTGTTTTAAATTTTATAATTCAGAGAGTTTGTTGCTTTGATTTTCAGATGCAGTGTCTTCCACATATCAGGAGCATAAAAACATATTCTTGATCACTTTTTTTTGTCTGATAATATTTCCTGCAGCCTTCAGCCTCTGTGCTTTCTGATTAGTATTGTGTTATGATGTTTTTAGATTATGATAATTCATGTTTTAAGATACCTCATTGTACATTTTTCTATCAATGGGGGGGAGTTACTGCTAATTTGGTCTGACAGAGAAATTTAAACAAATGAACTATAGATTTATTTGCAAATTTATTCAAAACTTTACATCATTACAAATAGTCGATGGTTAGCGATACAGCACAGATAAGAGAACAAAAGTCATCACTAGCACTGACAACCTTCATGAATTAAAGGTCACATATTCTCCTCCTCTTCAACATGTTTAAATAAGTCTCAAACTTGTCTGTCTTTTGTTCTAAATCCACTCTGATCCTGTATTTGATCATGCCTATAAACCCCTCTATTTCAGCCCTGCTCAGAACAGGCTGTTTCTGTGTCTGTACCTTTAAATGTAAATGAGATGTGTCACCCACCTGGGGGAGGTGTTACTGCTCTTTGTGATGTCATAAAGAGAAAATCTCCAAACGACCTGTTTGAGCACACATTTTCTGAAAAGTGGAGCAGGCACAATACAGAGAGGATGGACTTTTCTCATCATTGGGGGGTTTGTAGACAGACCAGGGACACATATTAGAGTTAGAGAAACATGGTGAAGTGTATTTTACATAATATGTGACCTTTAACATTAATAATAATGATAATAACATAGCGCTTCTCTGAATACTCTAAGACGCCTAACTAAGAAGAACAACAAAACAAAACATTGAAAACAAAACAAAGAAGAAATAATCTGAGAGAATGGCTCTAAGTGACAGGTCAGAGGAAGGTCCAACGTCCACATATGATATTGAAATCTATGAAATCCAGAAATTTGGCTTTACTGGTTTCGTCAAAGTACCGTAGTATGCGCAGTGAAGAAAAGTATAATCAGCTTTCTGTAGAAACATGGAAAAAAAACACATGTTAACACATTGTCCCCTAATGACTTCTGTCTACTTCAGCTTACACAACTCAGCAGAGTCTTCTGAATCATAAAACCCCAGTCCAGCATGTAGAGGCTGAGTGAATGTGGTCTGGACTCTGTGGAGGAGAGTCATGGTTTCAGAGATGCTGTAGAAGGACAGAATACCTGCTCTGTGATCCAGGTACACTCCTACTCTGGAGGACCGAGGACCTGAGACAGGAGTGAAGACTTTGTTGTAATAAAAGTTATAACTGTTGCTGTCACAGTCTAACACCCAAGATTTGTCATTACGTCCAAACCAACATTCATCTGAGAGCCCTGTTCTGCTGATATTCTTGTATGTGACTGCTACAGAAACATTTCCTCTCAACTCCACTTCCCAGTAACAACGTCCCATCAGACTCTCTTTACTCAGGACCTGACACCAATAAGTGAATCTGTCTGGGTGACTAGAATAAGACTGTTGTTTACTCATTAATGTTACTTTTCTGTTCCCATCAGATAATAAAAGTTTTGTGTATGCTGTGTTTGGATCCAGTGTGATGTCACATGAATATTTTAAGAACTCAGCTCTGGTCTTGGGCTCTGGTTCTGGTTCTGACAGTAAAACATCCACTTCAGTCACTGTCTGTGAGATGTTTGTCCATTTCTCTCTTAGGACGTCCTGTAGTTTATCTCTGACTTCTGACACAGCCGCTGTCACATCCTCAAAGGACCTCAGAGGACGGATCTTGATGCTGGATGAGTGTGTAGATTCACTGAGTGGTGACAGTGAGGGGTAGTCGTGTAGAAACTGGTTGTGATCTTCTGTGTGTGAGAGCTTCTCCAGTTCAGCGTCTTTCCTCTTAAGCTCAGTGATCTCCTGCTCCAGCTTCTCCTGAAGCTCTCTGACTCGACTCACTTCAGTTTGCTGCTGGGATCTGACCTGCTGCTTCACATCAGAGCGTCTTTTCTCCATGAGACGGATCAGCTCACTGAAGATCTTCTCACTGTTCCCCACTGTTTTATCAGCGGAGCCATTGATAGCCTCCACCTCCTGTTGGAGCATCTTCATATCTTTCTCTCTGTCCTGGATTCTCTGCTGGATGTTTTGTCGACTCACCCCGAGCTCTCTCTGCCTCTCGCTCCTTTCTGCTGCAGCTGAGACTGTGTCATGACCTTTGTGTTCATCCACAGAGCAGAGATAACAGATAGACTGCTGATCAGTACGACAGAACATCTTCATCACCTCATCATGACGAGAGCAGACGTTCTCCTGGAGCTTCTTGGAGGGCTCCACCAGCTTGTGTTTTGCATAAGCAGGTGAATCATAATGAGGCTGAAGGTGTTTCTCACAAAATGAGATCAAACAGACCAGACAGGACTTACAGGCTTTCAGTTTCCTCCCGGTGCAGACATCACAGGCCACATCATCAGATCCAGCATAGCAGTGATCAGCAGGAGCAGCTTGGAGTCCAGTCTTCTTCAGCTCCTCTACTAAATCTGCCAACATGGTGTTTTTCACCAGAACAGGCCTCGGTGTGAAAGTCTGCCTACATTGAGGGCAGCTGTAGATTGTCTTCTCATCCTCTGTGTCCCAGTGGCTTTTAATACAGTTCATACAGTAACTGTGTCCACAGGGAATAGCAACCGGATCCTTCAGGAGATCCAGACAGATGGAACAAGAGAAGGCCTCCCGGTCTAGTTGAACTCCTTTCTGCGCCATTTATCCTCTCAGTAACGACGACTGTCTGAGTTTCACTTCTTAGAAATCAAACTAGTTTAACCTCTGATCTACACAGCATGTGTTTGTTCAGTGTCTGCTCTTGCACCGTCCCACATGTTGGTTACACCCATCCTCAAACTGTAGATCTAAAGGGGAGTGAACAAGAAAATAAATGTCAGAGTGGAACTGGCTGAGTCTGAGAGCAGGAAGAAGAGGGAGGGGTTAACAAGCTCTGATTCATGTTTCATGCCTCTGACAGGGCAGATTCTCAACATGAATACATAACCTCTCTCTGTTGCATGGAAGAAAACTCTATAAGCAAGCATGTAAAAAACTCTAGTCACACATTTCTTAACATGTAAAAAGAAGTGAATAAAACACAGAGAATAACTGAACATGTTTTACAACTACTGTCAGAATGGAGCTACCTGTGAGCACCAGCATTACAAGCTGTGAAAATCTGAGACACCACAGGGAGGCGTCAGAGTTAACACTGAACTTCACCAGCATTGGAAGAGGTGTTTTCACATACTGGATTAAATACATTGACCTGACCTTTATTCTTTGTTTTTGACTATCAGATGGTCAAACTGATGATTGAAGCAGATCATTGATGTTGTCTTTAGACATACTTCGCCTCAGATTGAAGTCATAATCCTGTTTCAAATACAAACCCACTGATTCCTACTTTTGCATTAACTTAAAAAGCCTTGCCTTAAAACAGTCGGTTTGATTACAAGTAATGGAAGAATTTGGATGTGTAATAGAAGTAGTACACCGACAAAAAATACCTCAGTGTCCTTTTGTCGCTGCTCATTTGCTGATCCAGGCTGCACGGGGCTGGGGAGCTCACTTGTTGGTTACACCTATCTTGCACTCGTATATTAGTGAACGAGAGGGAACCAGGAAATGTGTGCACAGAGTGGAGTTGAGCAATAGGGAGAGGTTACCATGCTGCCCTCACTCATGTGATGAATTCTCTTAAAGGGACAGTGTGAGTTTGTCAGTCTGAGTTTTATCGTGCAGTTAAGATTAAAAGACAACATTGAACAACCACATGATGTTTTTAAATAACTTACAGCTCACAATAGTTGAAGCAAACATTGAAAAGCTTCATGTTTGGTTTCCTCTGAAATCTACAGTTTCATAGAGCTATTTTGTATAACTGAAAAAAAGATTTGTTGTGCTTTAAAGGAGAAGACAACACAGACAGTGTACAAACAACAACAACATACAGATTCAAAAAAGACGTAATGCTGCAATAGAGAGGTTAGACTTTGGAGAATTCATACAAAAGTACGATAAAATAGTACGCAGAAGTTTAAATTTGTGTTTCATCTGTGTATGTTTTACCAAGTGTTGTAGTCAAGACCACACGAACTGAGACCAAAACAAACCTGAAATCAGAGTGCTCAGAGACCGAGACGAGACCAAGGCCAAGGCAGGGCAAGACTGAGATAAGACCAAGACTATAAATATAAATAAAACAATCATCATCTTTAAAATCCGAGACCGAGATGAGGCCGAGTAAAAATGATTTTGATTACGAGAAGAAAGCAAGACCTTTTAAAGATCCAGACCGATTTTGAGCACTACAACACTACAGTTTACCCACCTTCACTTCTTTATCAGGCACAAGTAAGTAGGCTCAGGACTGGTGAAATCAAACTTTGTAGTTATGTTTCAACAGTGAATAAAATATACAGAGCATTCATTATCAGGTATGTTCATATTCTGACTGAGGCTGGTTAAGTGTCCCTTCTCAGGTCAGTGGTTACACTAATGTGGGAAGGCAGCTTGAGGTGAGCACCTGCAATACAGGGCTGTCAAAATCTGAGAAACCACAGGGAGGCGTCAGAGTGCCACTGAACTTCACCACCTTAAGGAAATGTGTCAATACACCTTTTTAAATGTGATCTTTGAATAAATGGTTTAGATGTTTGAATTTCGACCCAATAATAGTTAGTGAAGACTGGTTTAATCAAACTTTGTAGTAATGATGTAACAGTGCATACAAATATCTCAACTAGAGACGTTTGGATTTTTGACTGATATACTCCGCAGTCATTATCAGGTTATTTATTAAGTCTGGCTGAGGCTCGTTAGTGGAAACTGCAAAAAGGCCGTTCTTTTTTTAAGTACAATAGAGCGACACCTAAACAGTCAAATAAGGAGAATGGTATTGGCTGAAACAGTGGATACTTTTATGAATGAGATACATTTCTAATGTGCAGCTATAAGTCCAACCGTTTAGAAGACTAACATCCCACCAATAAACGATCAATTGTTTCGATCCAATCAGTAAAAGTCTTTAAAACAAGACATCTTCTATCATTTTACTCTCCACTGAAAGTCTGTTTCAAAAGATAGGTCTTACATTGTTTTAAATTTTATTATTCATAGACTTTGTTACTTTGATTTTCAGATGCGGTGTCTTCCACATATCAGGAGCATAAAAACATATTCTTCATCACTTTTTTTTGTCTGATAATATTTCCTGCAGCCTTCAGCCTCTGTGTTTTCTAATTACTATTGTGTTATGATGTTTTTAGATTATGATAATTCATGTTTTAAGATACCTCATTGTACATATTTCTATCAATTGGGTAGATGGTTAGTGATACAGCACAGATAAGAGAACAAAAGTCATCACTAGCACTGACAGCCTTCATGACTTAAAGGTCACATATTCTCCTCCTCTTCAACATGTTTAAATAAGTCTCAGAGCTCCTCTAAACATGTGTGTGAAGTGTCTTGTTCTAAATCCACTCTGATCCTGTATTTGATCATGCCTATAAACCCCTCTATTTCAGCCCTGCTCAGAACAGGCTGTGTGTGTACGTGCGAGGGTGAAAGGTTAACAGAATGCCTGAGATCCATGTCTGCTGTGGTGCAAGGAAAACGAGAGGGACTGGTCAGAGGAATGTCCTACGTCCACATATGATATTGAAATCAAGAAATTTGGCTTTACTGGTTTCGTCAAAGTACCGTAGTATGCGAGTGCAGTGAAGAAAAGTATAATCAGCTTTCTGTAGAAACATGGAAAAAAAACATAGATGTTAACACATTGTCCCCTAATGACTTACAGAACTCAGCAGAGTCTCCAGGAGTCCAGTTAAACCCCTGTCCAGCATGTAGAGGCTGGACAGAGAGGCGTCAGAGTTCCACTGAACTTCACCACCATTGGAAGATGTGTTTTCACATACTGGTGGTTCACATACTGGATTAAATACATTGACCTGACCTTTATTCCTTGTTTTTGTCTATCAGATGGTCAAACTGATGATTGACGCAGATCATTGATGTTGTCTTTAGACGTACTTCGCCTCAGATTGAAGTCATAATCCTGTTTCAAATACAAACCTACTGATTCCTACTGCTGCTTTAATTTACAAAGCCTTGCCTTGCAAAAGTCGGTTTGATTCCAAGTAATGAAAGAATTGCACAACCAGTGCAGTGTTGAAAAATGAAGCCAATGTGGAAGTGCAAAATCCTGCAGTTCATCGAGTGTCCACTAGAGGCTGGCTCCAGGAACACCGGAATTCACATTCACACAACACATGCAAATAAAAAACTGTTTTTACAGCATGAATAAATATGTTAACAGCCTGGATTAGTTGTTGTCCACATGGGCACACACTGTACGGAGAGTGTATTTTTCTACAACAAATCCGATTTGAGGAACGATACGTGTTAACCATATTTAGCCAAGTAGCTGACATGATTGACAGGTGGGTGCGATGTGTACGAGGCTTAAAACCCGCCTCAGCTCCAACTCTCAGTCTAGAAAGTTAGACTGAGACAGGATTTCCAGCATGGTGGCTGCTGCCGATGAGCCTCAGGAGCCCCTGCTGTAACAGATGGGTGACATCACTCAGGCTTCATCCATTAATATTTACAGTTTATGTTTCATACACATAATCCTCCTACAGTTAAATAAAAAGCTAATTAGCTAGCTTATCTTTTAATAGTTTTACCGGTCAGTTTTAGAAGAGAAAATGACTTTCAGATGATTGTTTCTTAATTCTTGGCTTGCTGATGAGCTTTATGTCTGACATGTTTTTTAGTTGTTGCCTCCCTTCGTAAACAGCCAGTGACTACACCATGTATCCGTTCTCAACCCAAAATGGAAAAGACTTCCAGAATCTTCTCTCGGTCTATCTGGATGCAGCTTTCTTCCCGTGTTTACGAGAGCAGGATTTCTGGTGAGTGGTGACTGCTGCTTCTCATATTTGTTTCATGTTTGTATTTATTTGACTTGATAGCATTGTAGCAAAAGTCAACTTTTAAATATTCAGTGAAGATTTTGTCTTTATAGTCAGCTGTTAACTCTGTTAGTTGGACTGTTTGTCCTGAGGCTGGCTTCACACTAGGGGAGTTTAGGCCTGATTTTGGGCCTTTTATTTGGCCAAATAATCTTCAAGTGTGTGGTGTCAATACGATTATTTTACAGCTCCCGATCGAGTCAGAGCCTCCCCGATCTGGAATCCTAAATACAAAAACATGTTTGATATTTACCATTCCAGATCGGGCTGCCTCCGACTGAATACCTGCAGTAGCCAAAAAGAGAGCGAAGAGAGCATCACTTTTACAGCTCACAAACATGCCAGTGAACACAAACATAACTGTGCCCTGAGCCAAGAGGAATATAGAAAAAGAAGAGCAGCTTGAGTAACAACATGAGTGGCTTTTTAATGTCTCGACTGTCTTCCATATTTGTTTTTCTTCTGAAGTCACGTTTGATCACACGAGTTCTCGTGAGATCTCGTGTCTGTGGGATCACCACTGTGAACTCGTTTCTACAAACTGCAGGTGTGTGGTCTCACAGTCGGGTCAAATCGTCTAGTGTGTGCAGTCGGAGGATTATAATGTTTAGAATCATTTAGCTGTCCTCATGTCTTTGGTCTCCCACGTTTTTTAAATAGGTTAAGATCTGAATATTGTCGAGTGTGTAGCCAGCCTAAAAGAGTCCAAGACCTTTCTGATATCACTTGTTTGAAACAGTCGCTGATGAAATCTGCTCTTCACTAGTTCATTTCTGTTTGTGTTGATTTTGCAGGCAGGAGGGCTGGAGGCTGGAGAATGAAAACCCAACAGATCCCAACTCCCCTCTGGTCTTTAAAGGAGTGGTGTTCAATGAAATGAAAGGGGCTTTTGTAAGTCTACTTTTTCCAAGTCACCTTTCTACACGTAGATACAATATAGTAAAGTGTTCTTTTAAGTAGCTTCAGATATCTCATATTTCTGCTGCCGTCCGTCCTGTCTCTATGACAACAGTCTGTTGACAACAGCTCCTGTATGACCGACACAGCTCCGTTGCTTTTCTCTGTTTGATATTTTTTATCTGTCACTTTGAGCATCAAACGGAGGATGCTTGACCTCCAAATGTTTCCTGGATGATGAGCTCAATAATAATGACATCCCCGTTCTCACGGCTCCGATCAGACACAGAGCAAGGACCCAACTGATGTACTTTATGATCGGCTGGTTGAAAGAAAAGCGCCGGTGACGTCAACAGCGGCCTCATAAAAAGTTGAAACATTTTTAGTTTGAAGTGCTCGGAGCGGCTGCACAAATTAGGCAGAGCGCTCGGAAGAAAGGCGCTGGACGCTGCGCTTTGCTGCTGCTGCAAACACTCTCTCCTCATTGGGAACAATAGAACAAAGACACTCAGAAAAAGCTAACAAAATCTATAAAATGCTAGGCGGACATGGGGCCTAATGCAACAGCAGTGAAACAAGTTCCAGATATGAGATGAACAGGTGACGTCAGATAAATGGTTTTGAAATAAGAGTGTGTCAGTGACTGTTTAACGTTTGATTGTGTGTTTTTTATTAGTCTGACAACGAGCGCGTGTACGCCCAGCACCTCCAGAACAAGCTGTATCCAGACCACACGTACTCTGTGGTGTCAGGAGGAGAGCCTCTAGCCATCCCTGACCTTACCTGGGAACAGCTCAAGCAGTTCCACGCCACGCATTACCACCCCAGCAACGCCAGGTACATGGACACACACACGTGTACACTGTGAGCCTAGAAGGGACAGGAAACTGTAAAGTGCTGTGAAGAAATGAGATGAGAGCAGGTGTTAGCCAGCAGAATCCTTTCTTTGTTACATTTAATAATCTCCTGCAGCAGAACGATGCAGGCTCACATTGACACAGTAGATATGAAACACAGGAAACTTTAATAATTTGATGGTAACTGATGCTAGTTTGTCTTTTTCATGCTTTATCGATCTTATTTATTTCAGAATGATCATAATTCCTTAAAAATAATTTAACATGCAGGCTTTAAAATTGCTCAGAAAACACCCTTGAGAGTGTCCTCCATGTGCTCCTCAGGTTCTTCACGTATGGAGATTTGCCTTTGGAGCAGCATCTGAAGCAGATCGAAGAGGAAGCTCTGTCCAAGTTTGAACGCATCAACCCGAACACAGAGGTCCCCCCCCAGCCACACTGGAGCAGCCCTGTGAGTGTCATAATCCAGACCAGCATCTGTAACTTCTACTGATCAATAGATCTTAAAAACTACACCAACAATCTCAACAGCTGTTTATTATTGCATGCTTTTATATTAACACACTGAAATGCATTGATTAGTCGTTTTGATGTCGTCGTGAATCTCAATGGTTTCCCCAGAGAGAGGACCATGTGACCTGCAGCCCTGACGCTCTGGCTCCGGATCCGGCCCGGCAGAACACGCTGTGTGTGAGCTACCTGCTGGGAGAGTAAGACCGAAAATCATTTCTTTTTATTTTGCATTAAGATGGGAGAAGCCATAAAAAGAGCCTCCATCCTCCTCTTTATTCACTACATCTTGGTTGTCACGTCGACGGCTTTTTAAAGACTGAGAGCTTTACAGTACAGAAAGGATTCACTCAACAATTCTCTTCATTCAAAGTGAAGTTTTTAGCGAGTCCTATTGTTCAGAAATATTTAAAATCTCTTTGTTTTTTTCCCCGCGCAGCATCACTGACACATTTGAAGGATTCACCCTCAGCCTGCTGTCGTCTCTCATGATCTCTGGACCCAACTCTCCCTTCTACAAAGCTCTCATCGAACCCAATATAGGAACTGACTTCTCCTCTGTTGTAGGGTGAGTACGCAGGACGCAAAGTAACAAAATCTCACAAATAAAATGATCAGCAAGCTCAGAGGTTATTTAGAGCGACGGCTGGAGAAGCAGCGAGGACAGAAGTTTGGTTTAATGTGGAGGACTTCTCTGATCCAGAGGCTCAACGACGGTCCAGAACCATTTGATCTGTCAGTGCTGAGACAGCCGATGGAGACGATAGAGAGGGGCAGGAGAGGATGGGGATGATGCCCCCTGGAGGATTTGAATGTTATGGCTCTAATGTTTTCAAATAAACATCCTCATTTTGGCACGTTTGTAAATATTTTACAGCCAGCCGCTAAGATTTCAGTTATTGTCAATCCATGCAATTCTCTAAACACCAGATAAGCCAATAGAAGAATGTAATTGCAGTAGATGGGTTCAACCTGTAGAGGGCCGTAGCTATGCATATTTCTAACACAAAATGTGGAATTTAAATTTAGATACTTTGTACTCTGGGGGTTTAGTTACTCTTTAAAGACGGGTTTTCATCTATATGATTTTGCCAGGGAATGGCCGAGGAGGACACCGAGAGAGTGAAGCAAATCATCAGCCAAACCATCAACGACATCATCGAGTAAGTCCCACGCTCCCTTTTGTATTTAAGACTTTAATATATGTTTACAAACCTGCTCTCTCTAAGTGTCAGCTTGTTTTGATAAAGCCATAAACTGTAAGGTCTACTTGCACATGAAGGATGATGAGTTGCTTGGTTACATGAAATTGAAACGGCACATAAGATAAAATGAGTCCTCGTCATCATCGACAGGAGCGGCTTTGAGGAGGAAAGAATCGACGCTCTCCTGCATAAGATCCAGATCCAGATGAAGCACCAGTCCACAAACTTCGGCCTGTCTCTGGCCTCGGTGAGTTCACAAACACAAGGACACTGCATGTATTTATAAACCTCTATGTGTGAGATATGTCAGGAAGAATGATGATGTTAGTTATGTTGTCTCTGCTGAAATCTTGTGTTTCTACCACTATATACTCTGTGTATTTCTATACAAATACAGAATGTTTTAAACATGTCTAAACGTATGAGATGAGCTTGTTTTCACAGCAGTTTATTTGCTGATTTCTTCCTTTTTTTGATGAGTTGCAGTAAACTCAATAATCACAGAGAGTGTAATATTTAAAGGGATTACACATGTGTATGAGAAGTAAAGTTTTAATCACTATACATCAATGTAAGAGTCAAACAGGACACTTAGATTAGCTTTATTTTGTCAGTAATGTTATAATCGCTTTGTGGATTCTGCTGCATGTTTCACATGTCGGTTTCATTATTCATGGCTGTTTGTGTATGTATGTACATTTTTGTTTTTTCTAGTACATTGCGTCATCGTGGAACCACGACGGCGACCCGGTGGAGCTGCTGCAGATCAACGACAGCGTTGCCAAGTTCAAACAGACCCTGAAGGAAAACCCTCGCTTCCTCCAGGACAAAGTCAAGCACTACTTTAAGGTGTGTGACACTGGGAAAGTACTTTTCTTCAAAACATCCAGAAATATGTGAAAAAAGGTTTAAAAAAAAATACAAGAATAAACCTTTTACAAGTCTCACTAATGTTCTCTGTAGGGGGAAATACTCGGTCTGCTCTTAAGGTCAACCTCAGCAGCCCTGGAGTGTTTTAAGATCATGACAAAAAAACATGAACTTTGAAGGTTTTCTGTATCATTTGTGTTTTTTCTCTTCCTCTTCAAATCCCCATTACCCCCCCTACAGGAGAACACACACAGACTGACCCTGTCCATGAGTCCGGATGAGGTCTACTTGGAGAAACAGGCCAAAGCCGAGGAGGAGAAGCTCCAGAAAAAGATCCATGCTCTGTCAGACAGCGACAAAAAAGACATCTATGAAAAAGGTACAAATGATTGAAACTGCTCCACGGAGGAAATCTGTGTTTCTCTGCTTCTGTTAAAACACTTTCTGAGCTTGACTCTGTGAAATCACACAGAATTGTCTGAAGCAAACAGGCTTTTATTGGCTGCTTGATTGATTTGATTGAAGCCCCAAAAAATCCAATAAACCATCAGATTAACACAATAACTGGGAAAAAAACATCAAGCGCTGCAATGTGACTGTATACAGAATATATTCATGTTGACCTGTTCTAGATCCCTCATTTAGTCATATAGTGTTCCAATGCTGCATGTTCAAACTAAACACAGGCAGAGTTATAGAGCATGAGGTAAACATATGTTGGAGTAATCCCAGGATGAGTCAGCAGAGGGCGCTAAACGGCTTGAGGTGTTTTTTATTGACACCAGTATCAGATAAATAAGATGTTTTTTGAGCTGCAAATCATTCAAAGCTGCTCTATAAGTTTTCAAAGACAGACAAAAGTGTTACTGAATTGAGTGTCATTTGCCAGTTTTAGTCCGAGGGGGTGAGGAGTTGCCTTAAATATTAAAAACCGTCTTTGAGGGGACTTGTTAGAAACATTAAAGTACAGAGATTTACTGATGGAAAACCATAAAAGAACATTTCACCTGCATTCACTTTTCTGTTTATGACCCAACCAGTAAAACTTGTTGAAACATTTCAGAAGGATTTGATTGAGGCACTTCTGATTTAACTGTCTGTTTCATATTCATGTTCTTCTTCTTCTTCTTGGGAAAAGGTCTGGAGCTGCTGGCTGCTCAGAGCAAAGCGCAGGACGCCTCCTGTTTGCCGGCACTGAAAGTGTCTGACATTGAGCCCACGATCCCTGTTACTCCTGTTCAGATCAGCACAGCAGGTACGGCCCAGTGTCCGCTCTACACAAGTTTATAAAACATTATACACAACAAGGAAGAATCATCTCAGAGTGTTGTGGTTAAAACCCCTTAAAATGTTTCCTCTCCTTGTCTCCTTCAGTCGGCGTACCGGTGCAGTACTGTGAGCAGCCCACCAACGGGCTAGTTTACTTCAGAGCCATGTGCAGTCTCAACACACTGCCGGAGGACCTCAGGCTCTATGTCCCGCTCTTCTGCAGCGTTGTCACCAAGTAAGTTCACCTGACAGTCGATTGGACCAGAGCAAGATTTCAAAATGTGTCACCTGGTATATGAAAAGTTTGAAGATATTATGCTTTATTGATCTTTTCTGTATTTGTGTAAGGTTTGGACAGGTGGTGTTTGAAAGCATTTTAAAGATTGCATGTGTGTCTGTTTGTTAAATCAGGATGGGCTGTGGAGGTCTGGACTACAGACAACAGTCCCAGCAGATGGAGCTGAGGACTGGGGGCATGTCTGTCTCCACCCAGGTCGTCCCTGACTCCACCCAGCTGGACATGTACGAGCAGGTCAGTACCAGCTTACTGTGTTTGAAAAGTCTTACAAATATATGGATAGAAGTAATGTTTGGACAGAGACATTTCTGGACAAGAATACTTTAGATGATGTAGGGAGTGAGTCTGAGCCTGAAGGCAAAGCTCTCCATTTACCGGTCACCTATGATCATGAGCTATGGGTAGTGACCGAAATAATAAGATGGTGGATACAAGCGGCTGAAATTAGTTTCCTCCAGAGGTCGGCTGGGCTCAGTCTTAGAGAGAGGGCGAGGAGCTCAGACATTCTGGTAGAGCTCAGAGTAGAGCCGTTTCTCCCTCAAATCTAAAGGAGCCAGTCGAGGTGGTTCGGCCATCTGATTAGGATGCCACCTGGACGCCTCCCTTTGAGGTCTTCTGAGCACGCCCCAACTGGGAGGAGACCCCGGGGTAGACCCAGAGTTTACTGGAGGGATTACTGTGTATATCCCCACTGGCCTGGGAACACGTCAGAATCCCTCAGGAGGAACTGGGGAGAGAGAAGTCTGGGTTGACTTACTACTGCTGCCACAGAGACCTGACCTTGGCAAATGGATGAATGGAGTAATGAAGTATGCTGCTCCATGTCAGGTTCCTTCATATATGACATCACATGTAATTTAGTAACTTTATTCTATATTAATTAAATGTTTGTTCTTTATTATGATGATTCTTGTGCATTGTGGAAACCCATCTTCTTTCTGCTGCGTCGTCTTCAAAAATCAAATGTCTCCTTTAAAGCTAGAGAAATTGAAACTGAGTGATCGTGTGTTACATAAACAGAGGTTGTGATTTATCTTGGTTCAATGTTTAACTGCTGCTGGTTACATTACATCGGTATAAAACAGGTAATCAAAGAAGAGTCTTGTCTCTGTGTTCTCTGTTCCAGGGTGTCCTCCTGTCCTCCTCCTGCCTGGAGAGAAACCTTCCTCACATGTTTCATCTGTGGAGCGACATATTCAACAAGTACGTCCTCCATCACTTCTTATAAACTGAGAGAAAATGTGTCCTGAAATTCGAGGAGGCTGAGAAGACAGCTCGATATTTATCTTTTTTTTTTTTTTTTTCCACTACAGCCCCCACTTTGACGAGGTGGAGCACCTGAGAGTGCTGGTGATGATGTCAGCACAGGAGTTAGCCAATGGGATCTCCTACTCGGGCCACATGTACGCCATGACACGTGCAGGCCGTCACCTGACTCCAGCAGGAGACCTCAATGAGACGCTTGGTGGGATGGAACAGGTATGCACCTGGAGTGTTGATCCTAAAAAACTAAAATGATAGTGTCTGACTCCTGCACGTCAGCTTTAAGAAGTGTTGTCATAGTGATTTAAAGCTTGAAGTAAATTACGCAGACGCAGATTCAAGACATACAGTATAGCATGATTTTTTTCTGACAAGCAGAGACAATTTCATTTGTTCCTACTTTGTGCAAGAGGTTTTTTGTTTTTCCATTCTCTCACTTCATATTTTATCCATCTTTTATCAATGATTACTTCAGGTGAAGTTTATGAAGAGGGTCGCTGAGTTGTCCGACCTCAGCCAAGTCATCCGAACGCTCGTCAGGATCAAGAAGCATCTTCTCAACCCGGACAACATGAGGTGAGATGTTACACCTGAGGAGAGGTTTTCTTTTAAAAGGTTTTGTTTTGGGGCTTTTTGGGCCTTTATTTTAGAGACAGGACAGTGGACAGAGTCAGAAATCAGAGAGAGAGAGAGAGAGAGAGAGAGAGTGGGGAAAGCAGGAAATGAGCCACAGGTCGTCCGCTTGGAGGACTACAGCCTCCACACATGGGGCGTCCACTAACCACTAGGCTATGGTCGCCTCCATGGTGATAGATTTTTGAATGATGAAGAGATAGTGACAGTATTCTGCAGTTAATGTTATTTTAATTACTGCAACATGGTTTCAATATAAAGGGTCTGTTTGTAACATGCTCGTCAATGTAAATGTTTGTCTCTTACAGGTGTGCGATCAACACTACTCCACAGAAAATGTCGGACACGGCAGCACAGCTGGAGAGCTTCATGAAGGACGTGGCTGACAACAGAAAGGAGCGCAAACCGGTCAGAAGTAACATTATTGAGGTAAACTATCAACAAACAAATCAAAACATGAAAGCAGGCAGAATAATTCTTAAAATTAGATTTTAATATTCTCTTGATTTTTTTTTCTAAAGAGGCCTCTCGACCCATCGGATGTCTCGGGGCTGAGCCGGAAACTCATCTCTGTAAGTTTTCAGGAACATCTTACATTTCTGTGTTTGTTTGCTCGCTATGTCAGTGGTTCTCAACTGGTGGGTAGGGGCCCATAAGTGGGTCACAGAGCTGTTTTCAGTGGGTCGTGACTGAGTTCCTAGGGGAAAAAAATGGTGTCAAAAAGTCTGTAAAGTTCTATGTTCTGTATCTTTGTTCTGTCACATCTTTTGAAACATCTTTCATTGAAAATAAACCTGATAGGTTGAACAATATCAGAAACTCTGGTCGCAGGAGGAGATGGTGGTGAGTCCTAAAGCTAAACCCATTAAGAACCACTCCTCTAAATATATCCCTGCCATAGTGAGTTCACATTATATTAAAGGCAGAACCGTCTCTGCAGATTAAAGAAGATAAAATAATGGAAAAGATGAGGAAAGGCCGTCTTATAGAAACGCAAAAATACAGATTTTAAAGTCAAAAATCTTTGAAGAAGCAAAATAACACCAACACAAAACAGTTGATCCTTTGATTTCAATAGTTGTGAGATCACCTGTAATTTTATTTTGTCCTTTATTATGAGACATTCCTTCAAAACAAAGTCCTGTGCATGCATGAGATTATAAATATAACGCTTATTTGTTTTTTTTTAATACCTGAGTACAATATTCCACCAGTACCGCTCAGCTCTCTTTTAACCATAGTTTACATCTTATTGTATAATATAACTGTTTTGTTTGTATATATACTGGTGGGTTTAGTATTTGTATATGTTCTATATTTAACTACTTCTCTACAGGTGTGCTCCGACAGGTTTTCGTTGTACTTGTACAGTGACAGTAAAGATCATCTTCTCTGATTTCAGGAGCAAAACTTCCAGCCGTGTCAGATGAAAACGTTCTTCCAGCTTCCCTTCCCTGTTCACTTTATCAGCGAGAGTATTCGTACGGTACCCTTCTCCCACCACGACTACGCCAGGTAACCACACCTGTACCTGGCAGGGATGAGTGACAGCACTTCCTTTAAAAGTCTGATTTACACGGACAGTTCTTTGTCTTTCTACTTTTTTCTACGTGTAACTTTTAGTTCATCTAAAGTGTAATAAAAACTTTTTGTTTCCTTTTTTCTCTTAAAGTTTGTGCATCTTGGCGAGGATGATGACGGCTAAGTTTCTGCATGGAGAAGTCAGGGAGAAGGGAGGAGCCTACGGGGGCGGGGCCAGGATGGGAGGAGGTCTTTTCTCTTTTTACTCGTACAGGTGAGAGGCCGCCACACCACACTCAACAAAGTTTTAAAAAACATTATGGAAATTGTAATGACGTTGAAATACAATAACAGTTCATTTTGTTGCCTTGGCTGAAACATTAATATTTTATATACACTCAGGCTTTTTCGAACCTTAGAAAACGATGTGCATTTTGGTTAATAGGTGTATTTAATGGAATCTAATACATACAAAATCTCCGTACTTATGAAGGAGTAGAGGTAGATTCTATTAAAGGGGGCAGGCTGGGTTGTCTTCAAGATATGAATTTTGTTAAAGGTCACATATTCTCCTCGTCTTCAACCAGTTTAAATAAGTCTCAGAGCTCCTCAAAACGTGTGTGAAGTTTCTTGTTCTAAATCCACTCTGATCCAGTATTTGATCATGTCTATAAACCCCTCTATTTCAGCCTTACTCAAAACAGGCTGTTTCTGTGTCTGTACCTTTAAATATGTAAATGAGCTGTGTTTCACCACTCCCCCTCACTGGAAGGGCTTGGGTGTCTCAGGCTTTCTTGCTACCTGCTCTATTGTTTACGGTGAGAAGGCAGACTCAGAGGGCAGAACAAACACCTAGCTGTGGGAGTGTCACCCACCTGGGGGAGGGGCTACTGCCCTTTGTGATGTCATGAAGGGAAAATCGCTAAACGGCCTGTTTGAGTACACATTTTCTGAAAGGTGTAGCAGGCAGAAGACGGAGAGGATGGACTTTTCTCATCATTGGGGGGTTTGTAGACGGACTAGAGACACATAGAAACATGGTGAAGAGGATTTAACAGAATATGTGACCTTTAAAATGTATTTTAAATCAAGTTTTGGAGAGAGAAGCGAAAGAACCAAAGTTGCAGCAGCACTTATTTTGTTCTAATCTAATGAAATTTGAATTGAATTCCTGAAAGAGATTTGTTGCCATATTCTCAAATGTGACCTCTTCTTCCTCCCTTTGTCCAAAATGCAAAATGTTTATATTCCAAGAATATTCAGGCGATCTGTCTGGAAAAAAAGAGACACAGAAGACTGAACAATTTACTAAGGGAAGCCATCATGGGGCGTTTTTGGAAGCTGTAATAAAATATTCCAAATGACTTCTACGTTTAAAAAGAATCTTCTTTGAGATGAACAGTGTGTCGTTGATTTTGTATTTCTTTCTCGTACTTCTCTAAGGGATCCAAACTCGGTGCAGACCTTGTCTGCGTTTCGTCGAGGTGTGGACTGGGCGAAGTCGGGACAGTTCACCCAGCAGGACATCGATGAAGCTAAACTGTCAGTGTTCTCGGCTGTAGACTCGCCTGTGGCCCCCGCGGACAAAGGTGAGGAACGACTGAGTGATCCCTCCAGCTGCTGTCAGGATGCGTCACCTGATCCTCCTCCAATCAGATCTCTGGAGCTTTAACATCTCAGTACATCACTGACAACTTCAACATTAGAAGTCTTTAATGGAGGTTAAAAGCTTTTAAAGGATTAATGAATAAAATGATGAGTAAAAAGTTGAATTATAACCAAGTTCAGATATGAAGAGATCTTCATTAGTTTTATTAACTTAGTCTCCGTCTCTGTTGTAAAGCCGTCACTGTCTCCACTTTATCTCTTAGCTGTCTGGTTTGTTCACTCTGTGTTTGTGTTGCAGGAATGGGTCGCTTCCTCAGCGGAGTCACCGATGAGATGAAGCAGAATCACAGAGAAAGACTTTTTGCTGTCACTCACCAAAGTCTGGTGGAAGTGGCTGAAAGGTACAAACTTTATGTCCCCTTACATAACTCAGAAATGAAGAGAAGGAGAAGCTAAAAGAAAAAACAGACTGACAAACTGTTCCCGTTTATTCCCACATCAAGTGTTAACTCGTGTCTTGTTTTCCCCCTCGCTGCAGATACCTCGGCGTCGGTCAGAGGACTTGTGGAGTTGCTATCTTGGGTCCAGAGAACGAGGCGATTAAAAAAGATCCCTCATGGATCGTAAAATAATCCAGTCTGTAGGTAACTTGTGATTTAAATACTCAACTGGACTTCTGGAGAATCACAGCTGCACGACTTCTTCTGTACTGAATGCTGAAAGTCTACGGTTAGGATTTTTTATTAAAGAGTGAAAAAGCTGAAGCGCACAATATCAAGAGGAGGACTGAGAGCTGCTGTCATGGTTCAGATACGTCTTCATTCTGTATATATTTAATGAAATATATGATCATGTTGGAATACACTATGTGAGTGAGCTCTTCTTTTTGGGATCATTGCAAAAGTATCATCAAGAGATATATCATTTATATAAACTTCAATCAGGTGTTTTTGTTTTTTTCTGCAGGATACAAATGACTTTCTTCCTCTGTGGTTTACTCTGGGAAACTCAGAGCAGAGGAAGAACATCAGAGCCATTCTGTCTAATTCAAACAACAAACTGTGTCATGTGCAAACACTCAGTCAGGTCATGTTGGTCTTTGTGGGGGCGCAGGTAGTCTAGTGGTTTTTGTGCACGCCCCATGTATGGAGGCTGTGGTCCTATTTTCCACAATTTTCACATTTTCATTGGTTCCTCAGTTAGGAAGTGATTGAACATGAATTATGATCTTAATATGTTTCCCTCAGTACGACCCTTATGAGGTAGAAGTAAACAAAAGCATATCAAGATCATAACTCATGTTCAACAACTTCCTAACTCTCTATCATTGAGCTGTAATCAGGAAGGTAATGAGAACAAACTCTTAGATAATGACCTGTTAACTATAGACTATGGTCATGTAGATAAGGTACTAATAAGTGCTTCATAATGACCAATAAGCAGCCAGTATGCTACTAGTTAGCATGCTAATGAGCCGCTAGTTAATGTTGAATATTATGACCTTAAATTGAAGTTTTAACAATTATTTTTCAAGTCTTTGAACACCACAGGTGAAATCAATTTCCCTCCATTTTATCGGGTTTGAAGCACAAATCAACAGATTTAAAACTCAGGGTGAATAAAACCAAAGAATTGCTGCAGGTCAACACATCTGGTGAGATGATTGAGTTTTTAAAATCAGACACTCTAACCTCAGTTCCCTTTTCTAAAATCCTAATTTACTGATAAATAAAACAGAGTCACACGTCTTTGCACACAATAAATGCTTTATTACTCTGACAGGACGGTCACATCTCACTGCCGGCACATGAAGGTAAAATGTTGCTCCACTTCCAAAACTACAGC